>NC_086153.1:213753928-214056958 GCF_035149785.1 Candoia aspera
CTGGTATTTTATATCTTTCCATTTGAAAATTTTTACAAAATTATGACTTTTTACAGAAGATGAAAAGTATTTGTAAAAATATCCAGCACTCAACAAAAATATGAATGTTTTCTTTTTTAAAAGAAAATCACTAGAACAGCATTCTCTTTGATTTGTCAAGTAATTTCACCAGCTGAGTTCTATAAGGCAAGCTGGTTTCGTAAAAGGATTGGCATTTCCTCTTTTAAAGTAGCTGTTTAATAAAACTGGTTAAATATTGGGAACTGAAAAAGAATATGTATATTTTTAAGTTTCAAAAGAACTGAAACATTTAAAGATTCAGAAGAGGTACTGAAACATGATTCCATAAGGACTTTCCAAGTGATTGTCTCTTCGCTGAGTTATCATGACATCTTATACTATAAAAAATGGGAAAACATATCATTAATACTCTTATATTACAGTATACATTCCTTTGATAGGATATCCCTCCAGTCAGTCACTCATGCCCTAGTCATCTCCCGTATAGACTATTGCAACGCGCTCTACATGGGGCTACCCTTGAAGAGCATCCAGAAGCTACAGCTGGTTCAGAATGCGGCCGTGCGGGCAGTTTTAGGGGCCCTGAAGATGGCACATATAACACCTTTGCTGTGCGAGCTGCATTGGGTGTCAGTTTGCTCCTGGGTCCAATTCAAGGTGTTGGTTATTACCTTTAAAACCCAACATGGCATGGGTCCAGGTTACCTGAGGGACTGCCTCAGCTCCGTTACATCAACCCGTCCCACCTGGTCAGGCAGAGAGGGCATGTTACGGACCCCATCCATGAGAGTGTGTTGATTGGCAGGGTCCAGAAAGAGGGTCTTCTCTCCTGTGGCCCCCGCCCTGTGGAATACGTTACCCCCAGAGGTGAGGCAGGCCCCCACTCTCCTGGCCTTCTGAAAGGGACTGGAGACCTGGCTTTGCCACCTTGCTTGGGGCGGGAGGGGGGATAGGCAAACATGGGGGTGGTTGGCACCTTGATGAGTCCCTGAGGAATTTTATTGAGACTATTTGTTTCTCCATCTTGAATTTTATATTTTATTTTTATGATTAACTTGTTTTTATGGTATTTTAATCTCTTGTTATTTTGATTGTAAACCGCCCAGAATCGCTTTGGCGAGATGGGCGGTGAAGAAATGTGAGGAATAAATAAATTCATATTCTATTAATTATAGATATTCTAATCCATATTAATTAAACTTGTTGCTGATGATTAACTGATTCCAAGGGTGCAAGTGTGTACCATTTTGCTCAGTATTTTAGTCCACAAAGAAGACTGTGGTTTCTTGAAAATGAAGATACTTTTTCCTGATACGACTTTACTTGCACCATGTGGACTAGCATATTTGGCATGATTATTTAAAACTCTAATGAGCAATTATTGCATTTTCTTTTTATTTAATTATAAAACTGTTTTGTAGTAAAACTTTCATCAAAGTTAAAGATATTGTTTATGAGTCCTCTCAAATGGTGCTGGGAAGCACTGACCTTCAGCTAGACTTGAAATAAGGGGATGGGACTTATTCCAGTTCAATAAATTAATGTGCTTCTCTGTTAGCACAGGATGAAGTTAATCTACAGTTACATACCTGTTGCCTAAGAACAACCACATTCTCCATCTTCTTGGGAAACATTATGAACTGCAATGAGACTTTCACACTGCTCACTTTCTTCAGATGTTCTATAAAATATTACAGACTTGTTAAAGTTTTAAAATTTATCCATAATATTATGTTATAAAAACATATCTACATCAATGGGATGAACATTATGTCTCCCATAAGAAATGGTTAAGAATAACACTGGACTTATGTTGATGAAGATTCTCAGTCATGCAGGTGGAATTGTCTGTAGGTTGAGTCATGGCAACTGGATTTCTTTCCTTTTGGTAGAAATGTTTCGCTGCTTGTCCAAGCAGCTTCTTCAGTCTGGGCAAAGGTTGGTGAGGGGATCACATATAAGTCTTCCAGGGTGGCTGCATTGTCCCTGCACCTGAATGGCTTGTTAATTGTGCCATGGAGGTGTGGATTGAGTAAGACATCCCAAAGACAATCCACACCTCCACTGCACAATTAACAAGCCATTCAGGTGCAGGGACAATGCAGCCACCCTGGAAGACTTATATGTGATCCCCTCACCAACCTTTGCCCAGACTGAAGAAGCTGCTTGGACAAGCAGTGAAACGTTTCAACCAAAAAGAAAGAAATCCAGTTGCCATGACTCAACCTACAAACACTGGACTTAAAATTCTGCAGTAATCAGAGTAATTTTGAGAGCTTCTGTCCTCTTATATTAATTATTCAAGCAGGTTCTTTTGAATGACTAAAATCAGAACTCTCCAGAATGATGTCAAGAAAAGAATGTTTCTTATAATAGCACATCAAAATACTACTGGAAGGAATTTAGATAATAGGAGATTCAACATTTAGGCCAAGGTAGAAGGAAAGCATATATTTCAGACAGTTTTAAACCAGATCCTGCAAACTTCAGAAAGATCTGTATACATTTCATTGAAATAATTTGTGGTAGAAATTAGGATTTATTAGTCTTAATAAAAATGTATTTGAAAAATCAAGGAAAGAAAGATGAAGTGGCTGGGAAAGCAGCAAATAAATTACCCTACCTCTGAATACGATGTTTTCTGCAGATAAATACAAAAACTCTTCTAATTCCCACCATTACTGGATCCCAGTTGTTGTAGTGACATAAAAGTGTTGCAATGAAAAAGGAAAAAAATACAGGGATTGCCCCTGCAAAAAATAACCAAGAAAACTGGACCTGAAATTACAAGATCAATTCGATATTTTATCCATGGTAAAAGTAGAATAATGGAAAGACAAATTGTCCTAAGACACAAATATTCCACAAGTTTGGCCAGGAAAGAACCATTTGGAGGGGCGTGGGGGTGGGGGGGCCATAGGGAAGGAGAAGGGAACGTGAGAGGAATATTCAGCCAGAATCTTAACTAAATCTTGGTTACACTAATACCCACCAACCTGGACTCCAAGACCCATAATGGCATCAACCCTGGCCAGGGTTGATGCTTGTTAGTCACATGCTTCCTCACTCCTCATGCCCTATTGCTAGGAGGAGAGTGGAAACATTTTCATCATGGGTGACGCTGAATGCAGCAAAGAGCAGTTTCTGTCAGTTATTTCAAACTCTTTGCAGCTGTGTCAGAAGGGGTGAAAGAAAGAGTGTAGAAGCATACGGCTCTCTGGTGTGTTTCTGTAATGATGAAATACAGCATTCCTTCACAGGAAAGCAAGTGAGGAAAACGGTGGGGCTGCTTTCCACAGAGGGGGCAACACTTCGATGGTGGTGGTTCTTCTTTTAATAATAATTTTACTGAAGTTTACATACACAAAGATGAAAAATCAATACAAACTAAAAAGGTATAAAAAGTAAAGAAATACAAAGAAAGAGAAAAAAGAAATAAGACAGAAAAAGAAGATGCATAAAAGATGACACCCCTCCCCTCCAAACAAGTATAAGCAATCTCAGTAAGTTAGCACCTTCTCTACTAAAAAAAAAAGAGGAAAAAATAGTCTCTTCTCCCCATTATCATCTCCCTTCTTAATAATCAAAATGTAAGAAATCATCATTTAACCCTAATTAGCAAAGGTCTATTAAGAGCTACCAGAGATGACATATAAATTTTAACTTTAATAAAAAAGAAATCCATTTTATAATCCAACTTATACCTTTCTCTGAGAAATAAAACAAACTAAAAAAACACTCTCTTCACTTATAAACAGATCCTTAAAGCCTTGTTGTACAGTTCTGATCAAGAAACACCCCCCCAATAATAACTACCAGAAACCACAACATATAAATTTTAACCCTGATCAAATAAATTCACATTGTAGAGCTTCTGTTTACTTTTCAAAAGCTTAATCTTTAACCCTGTCAAATAACGATCCCTAGGTTCTTTTCTTATCATATCCTTGTTTCCTTTCAGGAACAGCCTCAATCGTTTCAGTTTGTCTCCTCTCAATAATAGCTTCACTGGTTTAACACGCTCTTTTTGTAAATCCAAGATAAAAAGTCTTTCGAAGTCACATAAAAAGTCTTTCCAAGTCACCTTCTTCTTCTTGATTAGTTACAAATTTCAAGTTCCTAAGCAGCTACACAGATCTTTATAGCTGGAAGTGGCTTATCTATTTGGCAGTTTATGAACTTTACAGCTTGGATTGGAAAGGAAAGTGGTAGAAGAAGAGAGTAAAGCCCACAAGGTAAAATAATCTCATTCCTGGGATGAGAAACATTTCAGGAATGGACACAATATAAAGTGTGAATTCTTTAATTTAAGAGACAGAACTGTGTGAGCAACTTAGACATCAACCAAGGCTACAGCTGACAGTTAAAACTGGCAGCTGCATTAAATGCTAATCTCACACTACATATGAAATATCTCACTTTAGAGTGAAAGTGTCACAACGAGGGCAAATTTTACCAATGTTAGAAATAAATATGGAGAACAGGTGATATTTCTACTGTTGCTGGTAAGATGTTTCACTCATCAAGCAAACTGAGGCTTTGCTAATTTGTTTTCCTGTAGAGTTCCTGGAATAGTGATGCAGAAATTTTCTTTTTCAAAACACATTCCTATCTAATCATAACTTTTATTTGAAAAGAAATATCTAAATTCAGTAAAATCCCTCCTACTCTACAAGTATATTTTCAATTCATTTTCATGATGTAACCATTACTGGCTTAAATGAATGGCAACTTCACATTAGCACACAAATGACTGTATTTAACATTACACCAGGTCTTACTCTGACCCCTGAAGCAAAACACTGCAAGAGGGGATAACGGTCTATTTAGAAAACTATCTCATTTGGAGAACTTGCAATCAACAGCATGAGCATCTATTTGAGGCTTTCTAAAAACAGCATGCTTATGTTGCAATGCTTTTGTCATTTGCCCCTGCTTGACCCAGCTGCAGACATCTGTGCATTATGAATGAAGAGCCAGTTTGGTGTAGTGGTTCAGGTGCTGGCCTGGAAACCAGGAGACTGTGAGTTCTAAGCTTCCTTTAAGCAGGAAAGCCAGCTGGGTGACTTTGGGCCAGTCACTCTCTCTCAGCCCAACCCACCTCACAGGGTGGTTGTTGTGGGGATAATAGGAGGCAGGAGTGTTAAGTATGTTCACTGCCTTGAGTTATACATAAAAAGGTGGGATAAAATAATAACAGTAACAACAACATTAAAAGCTATTGATGGACGAGCAAATCCTATTGTCTGCAATTAAATATAATCATTTCTTTTGGTCACAGTATTAGAACCCATTTTTGTTCATGAAGATTCCATTAGGAATTTTAAAGATTTTCTTAAATTTAAAATTTTAAAAATTTAACTTTTTTTTTAATTTTAAAAATAAACATTTTAAAAATTTCCACTGGGATTTTTATAGTATTTACCACTGTCTTCAATAAAATCTACATTACCTTTTGCATGCATATGTCAGCAATTATGGATAGAGGTATTGTAAGGCTCAGGGCAAGTGTTCCTATCAGTGATGAGGTAAGAAAGCAGCCCCTGGAAAATGTTAAAATACAAACACTTGAATTAAAACAAAAAAAAATTAGAGGCACAGAAGCAATTTTCACAAGTGCACACCAGAGTTTGGCAGAATTTGTAGGGTACTTTGGCTTATTCACACTGGTTAAGCCAAGGTGCTTAGAAAACTTCTAATTTTCCTCTTAATTTATTGACCAGATCTTTCTTGCCCTACCATGTATTTCTGTTTACCCATTACACTATTAACCTAATTTGCATATCATGCTAAGCCACAAATATATCACATTGTGGCTTAGTGCAATCTCTCAAAGAAGTCAAAGAAGAACTACTCCCTCCACTAAACCTCAAGGTATTCAGTTTCAATTAATGAAGTCTAATGTTACACATCTTGAATAACTGTTTTTTGCTGTCTGTAGGTACCACAATTGGGACCAGCAACTCGATTGTTAAGCGAAATGGTTGCTAAGTGAAACTGTGACTGTGCTTATGATCTTACTTCAGCTTTCCTTTCATTTATAGACCTGCAAAGGTTATAAATGTGAGGATTGGCCGTACAGTTACTTTTTCATCACCGTCATAACTGTGAATGGTTGCTAAACAAGGCAGTTGCTAAATAAGGTCTACCTGTATATTGCTCATTTGGCTCTGAAAAACTTTATTCAGACTCTATCTCCGATATTATGCCAAATTTACACCTGATAAATTTAGGTTCTTGTCTTTATAGCTATTTATATGTGAAGATTTTCACCACTTAGTGATGAAATGACAACCTGGTAAAAGACATCCAGAGATAGCAACATTTATACAACCTGATCCTCCAAATGTGAATATCCATAATTTGATTTTAAGGAATCAATTGAAACTAACTAGAAATTGTTTGTAAGATATGTCTAGATACAGTGTAAGGGTTCTGAGTAAAAACCATGCACGTGCAGATAGAACATTGGTATTAACCCTTTCAACTACTCATCCATAAAGCTCTCCTTTTCTTCTGTTGCCAACTACAGTATCTTCTCCTAGCAAAGAATTGGCAATGAAGTTGCATCTGCTGCTATTATTAAGCTGATGTAATTTGGCTTCATTTGTGATAGCCCTGCAGTCTTAGGTTTGTTTTCCTACGACTACAAGAGAATGAAATGGGAAATGCACAAATTTCATGATCGTGCACTAGCATTCTAGGGTAAATTCCAAGTGATCATCTGAAATTAATATCCACTAAGTCTGGACAAGCAGTCCGGACAAATGTCATGTGTTGGCTACTGAAACCAATGCAATACACACTGTGCAAAGCAGTGCACTAATCTTAGTTTGATGTGTGAACTCATCCTTAATGGCTCGTAAACCACATTACGACCTAATGATCTAACTGTAAAAGCTTTTTAAAATATAATTTAGCATGATATGTGAACCACATTCTAGCTTTTAATATTTAATAAGCAACATTGGTTTTGGGGGATGGCAACAGAGAATGAAGGAAACGATGCTCTTCAAAGCACAGTATTGTGTCATAATCAATACTTGGGTAAACATAGCCTTATTAGTTACGTTATGGAAAAATGATTTCATCTCTTGTCCTATAATGCCAGACTGTTTGTTAAAAAATCTTATAATCAAAGCAACAAACATACCACAACCAGAGGAATTCAGACAGAACAGTTCCAACAAGGCCATTAATGACTATGCACATTAGGGTTAATTTATTGGGAAATTCAAAGATCTCAAATCCAGTATAATGGAGTAGAAAGAAGCCTGGCCAAAGCAACAGCAAGTTAAACAAGCCAACAAAACCTGCAGAAACAGAATAAACAAACAGGTCACATAACAAAAGGTTAGTCTTACGTCACAAAAGTATACCTTGCAAAACTTAAATTATCAGGCTCAAGATGTAGTCCTAGATTAAAAATTTTTTTTTAAAAAAAATCTGTTCTTACCAAAAAACATTGGAATATCAAGCTTATCTTCTCTGTCAACTTTTCGTTTTATCATAACTATATAGATTGCATACAGCACAGCTCCCATTAGAGACCAGAGGGACCCTGTAAATGAGAAAGCAAGTCCAGAGGGTATTAATAATAAAGGCAGGGCAGAAAATAAATAAATAAATAAATAAGTCAGTCAGTCTTCATCGCTGAATTAATTAAATGCAATCCATTTGTTTAACAGGTGTTAAACGTATTTTATTTTTACACAAATAAATCATGTTAAACAAAAGGAGAAAATTGGTAGCATCCTGCAGCAAATTATTTTACTTTTTAAAAAGAAATATGGTTCCTTCAAAATGTGTACTCTTCTATAATACATTTGTTTATTCAGAGGAGTTTTTGCCTCGTACTCCCTTAAGAGCTCATAATGGCATACAATCATCACTACAGATTCAGCTATAAAAATTAAATATATTTTCTACTTATTATGTATTTTTGTCATCACTGAGTCAAAAATATACAGCAGTATATCCTCAAGAATTTCAATTTATTATGAAGAATTTCGGGAAAAAAAATACCTATTGTATCTCTTCCGGAAGATTTCTCAGACCCAGACAAATTCACAAGAACAACACCTCCAATGCTATTTTAAAAATAAAGTATTATATTCAAGTTAATTTAGTCAAACAGTTTGTATGGAAAGAGTTAACAATAAAGTCTGATTATAGTTATCTTAATACCGTGTACTGTTTTGTTTCAATGGTTCTCACGATTATATAATACATTAGGAATACATTTTGAAAAACTCAGGCTAAATGATAGCAAATTTTCTTAAAATTACAGAAAAAAAATATTTGAAACGAAATAGAACAACACTTTTTACATTTTCTTTGCAAGTATAATGGCCTGGAGAAGCAGAAGATTATAAATTAGCAAAAGCCATCCCCAACCATAAGAAACAGAAAAAGAAAAAAAAGGCTTTTTTTCTATATAAACATTTCCCCATAAATAACAAAATACGCCTGGTAATAGCCACTTCTCACAGAGTGAGTTCATATAGCATGTGAAACTAACTATGGTTTATTTGAATAGACCATAAATCCATACACCATAAGCCATGGTTTGTTAACCAAAATGACCATACATTTAAAAGCTGAAGGCTGAACTTGGTTGTTTGGGTTCTGCTTCCAGTGTGCCACAGAGGACATGGCACTGGTACTTATTTTGGGGCCGTTTTTTCCTGCTTTGAGGAGGAAATAAGGTAGGAAATTGAGATTACTGTCCTCAATAAATAACTGCCTGGGAATGGGGTGTTTGGGGGGTGGTAACATTAAGCTATGCTAATGTGTATGCTACACAAACAAGCCTAGGATTATGCACTCTGCTCTTCAACTTTCTTTTTCTGACAAGATCATGAGAGATTAAAGCATTTGCTTTTGCTCCCTGGCACTTGTTCATGCCTCATTTTAAATCAATGCAGTGGTGTAACGAGTTTGTAGTTTAAGTGTGATGGTAAATCACTTCATTATAGTTTAGCATTGTTTATATTAGGTTACTGTTGCTTGTCCAACAGCCCATAGTTTTAAAAGCCTGGCTTCATATGCTTTGTAACTACAACCATTAGTTCCAAACTGATAATGTGTGGTTAGCTTTAACTATGGTTTTTCAGTATACAAGCCAACTTTTGTGTACTGCAATTTGCATACTGCAATCGTGGCTTGTTTTGGTAGTTGGTAATTCAGTCTAACCATATTCTTGGTTTGGACATGAGTACAATAGGATGTTCGTTGAAAAGAGAAGCAAAAGCTTCCAATATTTGCCTCATGGCTAAGCCAGAAGAGAAAGAAGTATTAGGTAAAGGTAAAGGTTTCCCTTGACGTAAAGTCCAGTCGAGTCCGACTCTAGGGGGCGGTGCTCATCTCCGTTTCTAAGCCTTGGAGCCGGCGTTGTCATAGACACTTCCGGGTCATGTGGCCAGCATGACGACTCGGAACGCCGTTACCTTCCCGCCGAAGCGGTACCTATTAATCTACTCACATTTGCATGTTTTCGAACTGCTAGGTGGGCAGGAGCTGGGATTAACAACGGGAGCTCACCCCGCTGCGCGGTTTCGAACCGCCGACCTTCCGATCAACAGCTCAGCGGTTTAACCCGCAGCGCCACCGCGTCCCTTAAGAAAGAAGTATTACATAAACATAAAACCATATTCCCATAATGCTAAATTATTTCCTCCTAACATAATGTTTTACCAATATTTCAAAGACTGCAACAATAATTTGACTATTCCATTTCATGTGTGCAGAACGGTAAGTGGAGGTATTTGCACAAGATAAGAAAGCCACTGTCAGATTATTAAGTGAAGATACAGGTAGTCAATGAGTTACGACTACAATTGGGACTGGAATTGCTGTCGCTAAGTGATGCGGTCATAAAGTGCGACATCACGTGACTTTATCACTTAGCAACGGCAATCCAGGCAAGTCCTGGTTGTTGTCATCACCCCAGATGTGTGGGTTGTTAAGCAGGAAGTGGAGAGAGTCCTAGGTAAAGAATGCGGGGGTGCTCCATGGGAGTAGGGGAGGCCCTGGGAGGCCCTGTGCACAAACGAGATGGGGGAGGGGGATGATGTGCATGAATGTGATATTGAACAGTTCCGACCAACAAAAATTCATTTAAGTACACATAGGTACCTAAATCATGGCCTTGTCTGCACGTAACGCCAAGCCATATTGTGATTTACAGATAGTCCTTGTTTACCAACTGTTCATTCAGCAACCGTTCAAAGTTTACAACGGTGCTGAAAAAGGAGATTTATGACAAGTCCTTAAAGTCGTGGCTGTCAGAGCATCCTCATGGTCACACGATTGTGATTCAGGTGCTTGGCAACCGGTGCGCATTTACAACAATCACAATGTCCCATGGTCACGTGATTGCTATTTGTGACCTTCACAGCTGGCTTCCAACAACAAAAATGAATGGGAAAGCTGTCAGGAAGTCACAAGTTGTGGTCAAGTGATGTCACTCTTAACAACTGTGGGTGATACGTTTAATGACTGCAGCTGGAACTGATGTTGTAAATTGGCACGGTCACATGATGCTTCACTTTACAGCCGTGTAGCTTAGTGACAGAGTTGTCAGTCTCATTTGCAGTCAGTACGTGAGAACTACTTGTATTTGGTTTTAATTTGTATATTGTGTGAATCCAGCCATCATAGTTTATTCCATAAAACATGGTTAGCAAATGATAAACCATGGTTTAATATGATACGTGAACTTAATCTTCAGTGATGCCACAGAATAATCTGATTTAAGAAGTTCACTTGTTATATTAAACTAAGTAGCTCAGGTTGCTTGTAATACAATTGAAACATGGTCCCTTTAGTAGAACAGTGAAAATACAGAAGCGATATTTCTAGCACACATCCAGTAAATTATTTTCAGTAATTTTTTTCATGTAGCTGTATATGACCAGCTGCATCTAAAAATAGTAACATAGCCTCCACCACTAAATCCAACTATCTAGAAGAACATAGGAACACTCAAACCTGTGGGGGAGAAGAAAATTGGAGATTAAAGAGTCTATATTCCTACCTTAAAATGACAGCTAACAATTTTGAAAGGGTAAATCTATCTCCACTGTTACTTGGAAACACTGCAGCAAGGATTAAGGTAAATAAACCTGTGAAAAGAACAAATTTAAGCTGTTACTTTATTACAAAGTATATAATACAAAGAAAGAATACACTGTATTTGATCATATAAAAAACTCAGTAATAAAAAATAATGGATTAGTTACAGACTAAATTAATCTTGGGCCCAACTGAAATTAAAATGAAAAGGTGGTTACAACAGAATTTAAAAATATTAAGTGTATATAAGTTCCCTTTTTGGGAGAGATGGGCGGTGATAGAAATTTGAAAAATAAATAAATAAATAAATATATCAATTAAAACAAAAAACTAATAGCATTTCTTTAAGCAATCTTAAAATAGTATAATATTCCTTGTTAAAAAAAATTGAATGTCTCAGATTTATATGTATTTATTGCAAAAAGAAATGAAGTTAACTTTTATTTAACAAAGCTTGTTAAATAAAATGAACATAAATGAAAGACTTTGGCTTTTGAAAAAGTAGCGAAGACTACGTTCTTCCAGAATACCTTCTGAAGATTGACATCTGGAGCTAGATTTGATTTGTTAATTGTTTAACTATTAATTGTTAACAGTTTAATTGTTGTTTAATTAACTCATATTTACTGACATTTATTTTGATCTGCTGATACTGTACTGGTTTGGCTTTATTTTGTTGTATACCACCATGAGTTGATTACAATTTAGACGCATATAAATCTGATAAATAAATAAATATAATTCTATACACATCTATATGCATCTAGTCATAAATAAATTCCAATTCAATAACACTTAATCCTTGATAGGTATATATAGCATTCCACCTTAATATATAAATTTTAAAATTGCATAAGGCACTTTATGTAATATACTAATATGTTCAAATTTATTCAAAACAGCAATGTTTTCTTACTATGTTGCTCTGTTTCTAATTATCTTGTGTCCCACCACTTACTCAGCAAAAGCAAATACTGGAGAAAATGTAACACGCTATTGAGTATTTTGCATACACACACACACACACAGATTTATTTATTTATTTACTACTACTACTACTACTACTGCCACAATATGGGAACCAATGTTCAGTAATAATCAGTGTATCTTTTAAATAATACCACCGATGAGCTGCTGAATGAACTCTACATTCTGCTTTTTCAGCTTGAACTCTTAATAATGACATGTGCTACTTTATCCCATAGCTGCCTTTTTTTTTAAAAAAAGAAACCCTTCAACATCACTCTCTCCCTCATTAGAAGTGATACAAAATAGGTAACTGTATTTTTCTTAAATATGCAAAGAAGTAATTTGAATGAAGTAGGACAACAGTCTTGGAATATATCTTCATTTCTTACCAGAGGTTGATGACAGAATATTAACTATCGCCACTTGAGTGTCCGAAAGTGCTTCTTGATAAGAGAAATTTGCCAGGAACCACTAGAACATTAGACAGTAGATATTAGCATAAAATTCTATTTCTTGTTTGAATAACTGCTTTGAAAGTTAGAAAAAAGCCTAATAAAATGTTTAAAAAGATTTCTTAAACAATCTGGCTGTACGAGCATACCCACAATAAAATCTACTGATATTAAGTAGTAGCTGAACTTACTGTAAAGAACTCTTCTAGTCCCAGAAAGATAAAATCTCCAGAAAGGGTTAACTCTACCTCTTCTGATTAGAAGATAGGACTTAAAACTTCTTCCTGTCCCATGAAGGAAACCACTCCTTTCAGTCACATTGGAGCATTGGCTTCAGCTGTTTATAATTCAACTTTTTTTTTACTACATAATTCCCGTATTGGCACAAGAGCTTGCAACTGACAAGAGGAACATGAGGAATGTAGGAAAGAACAATGTTCATCAGTTATCACATCCTGGTAGGAAACAGTACACTGGTTGTGAGCAATCTGACTTTTTAGTTGCTTGTACTGATTCTGTCCCCTTTTGCAGGGTGGGACTGTTGGATCCATCTTTCAATGTCCTGAAGAATAATCTGCAGTTAAGTCCATCAACATCTGCAGTCACCAAAGATGGAGCAGACAGCAAAAGGATATACTGCACTAGTATTCTCAGGGAGCGAGAGTAAAAGTAAAGCACCTTCTGGAGAACCATGTAACCAAAGGTAGCATCTGCTGATGGAATAGCTGTAAGACTAGAAGGGAGCTGTTTCTTGCTGGCAGAATATTTCAACACAATGCAATCCCTGACCCATCAGCTGACAGTGAGTTGTGTAATTTGTTTCCCAGATCATCTGTTCTGTAGGAGATGAAAAGACTATTGGCCCTCTGCACTCCAAGGGAGCATTTGGAATATATTCTTGGCAGTTTTGACTGATAAAGTGCCATCAAGTTGATGTTGACTGTTAGTGACTACATAGGTGTCTTCTCCAAGATGAACTGTCCTCAACTTTTTAGGTCTCTCAATGGTACATTCACTGTGGTCATAATCAAGTCCATTCACTTTGCTGCTGTCATCCTCTTCTCTTTCCTTCCAATTTTCCCACCATTATAGACTTATCAAGGGAACCAATGACAATAAGCACAGGGGGAAGAAGGCTTGCAACTCTGAAGAAGTGGTGCATATAAAGGTGGCCAGACAGAGATGCCATTTGCTTTTGTAGGAGAAGAGAGCACGAGGCAAATGCTCATCTACACAATACATTTGCTACCCTTCTGCTAGAAATCCCAGAACTTCACCATTCAAAAGTTTGGTAGTTGTAGGTGGTACCTGGGAATCTGCATACTAAGGTGGTTTCCACTACCAAACATGGAAAGCTGGAACTCAGATCTTCCTATTCAATTTCCAGGCACAATATCCAGGTATTGAATTGGGCCTTGACCCATTTGGCATCCTACGGTACTTCTAGGAAAAGACCTGGCATCCAGATACCCAGTCCTTTGCTTTGTTTTAGTGTTCTGTCCTTTCTGCGTTCTGTTGGATCCATGAGTGCTTCATTTTCCTTTTCTTGGGAAATGAATAATAGGAAATACTTGATGACCTTGTGGAAATGAGGTTGCCAGGCTTCCCTCTCCTCCAGCTTGCTCTGAAGAGATGTCATGAGCATATTTAGTGCTGTATAAAATTCAGCTCTGAAGATTGCCCCTCTCAGGGAGGGAATCTTGGTGTTGGCCTCTTCTGTGTGGATAGATTGGGCCCAGTAGAAATCTATCTATCTTCAGGGTCCCAAGCTTTGCTGACCCTAGAAGCTGGCTTGTTTCTCCTTTGATCTATCAGGGCTTACTTCCTATTCCTCTGACATACTGTCTAGACTAAAGATTCTCAATTCTTCTGTCACTATCCTAACAACATGAAGAAGGAATATCAATTCATGTGTTTTTACTCCTGCTGCCAGCTTTTCTTGGTTATATGAGGCTTCCAGCTGCCATGGAGGTTGTTGCTGCAGGAGCTACTTAGTCCAGGTCCAGCAGCCAAAAGATCACCTCTGTTGGCATCTCCCGGTGATGCCTTAAATCACTGCAGTTGCCAATGTCTGGTTCAGTGGGATGGTGGAAGAGGGTCACTGCAGTTGGTGTTATCTGGTGCTTCAAGCTCCGCTTACTTCGGTTCCTCTTTGTTCACAATGCTGCAGGAGGTGTTATTTTGAATCCTCTTTGCTTCTTCCATATTCCTAAGGATTCAAGGCCTTTCTGTTATTTGCCTTAAGGAGCATGGGGAGACCTTTCACACCACCATGGAGCTCTGCATTTTCCTGGATGCCATCGCTAGGGGTATGCTCCCTGCGCCAAGCTCACAGCCCAATTAGGTACCTACATGATTGTGCTGACATCCACTCAGTCACAGTGGTCCTCATCTCCTCTTATAGCAGCTGCAGAAAATTCCTTCCTCCCTCCCTCCCTCCCTCCCTCTGCCACAGTTTGAACTGAGAGGAAAAGCCATTTGCTCCTTCTAAGCGTTGCTAGAAGAATGGAAGGGGTTTCTTTTATGGAATGTCTTTTAACTAGAAGAGGTGGAATAAAGCCTTTCTGATCAACTTCCTCTTCAGTGACTTAGAATGAAAGGATTAGGCAGTTATAACACAAACAGCAATATCTGGCTAAGCCTCCCTGCCATGATGCCCAGGGGGCACGAGTATACCTACTGAGACCTGTATTGGCACTTCTAGCCTCTTTGCAACATGTTTTCAATTATATATATATATATATGTATGTATGTAAAAAATAAAAATAGGAAACTAGCACGTGGTGAGCAAAACACCAGCCTCCAGCATCAGCTTTATTTGCATGTACTGTACACTCACTTCTTGGCCCAAAAGGGTCCTGAGAAAATAGGCATCCTTTGAAAATAATGACAGGTAGCTGCAACCCATTGCCTTAGTTACTATGCTGACCTGCTCAGAGAAATGATAAAGGTATGGAGAGGTAATAAGAAGCATTAGGAGGCAGAGGGGCTAGAAAGGGTGGTAGGTAGCTTTATGCTAAATTTCTACGATGTTATTTTGTTCCCCCATTTGTGAATGGGGAAACCTTTCCCCCACCCCTAGATATTTTATGAAAATACTAACAATATGGCTGGGAACGCCTGCTGTAAAGTAATGGTAATTGTAAATATACATCTTGAGTAGACGGCGATTTCGCTGTTTTTCTGTGAAATGCCCTGAATCATAGTAACATAAACTGTCTGGAACATGAAAATGCTTACACGTTGGCTTCAAATCAGAGAAAGTTAATTACACATTTGTACAACTGTTCAGTTAAAGCCCAATTAATGGAGTTCAAACCTTTATAACAAATGGGACAAGCTAATCATGGCTAATTTAACAGAAATTAACTTTTTTCCTGGATTGAAGCCACTAAATTTTCATTACATAAAATAAGAAATGTACAGTAACTGTTGGAAAGCTTAATTTCTCAAGAACTGGAAAAACAACGTGTTCCTTTTTGCAAACTGCTGGACAAATTTTCTGACATCAGAATGAATTTACAGGCAACTTAAATCTGCAGGTATATATCTTGATGCTAACATATAATTATATGCATTTCAGGATTACTCAAATTAATGGAACATAATGCATAATTTACCTTTACCTTTAATGCATATCAATGCCAAAAACATTCTAAAACCTAGAAATACACTGCTTCCTGACTCAAAACACCATGTGAGTATAAATGAATCTAGATCAGTTTCAGATAATTAATCATGGAATTTTGTCACTTTTGTACTAGAGGAGGCAGGGAAAATATACCTCCAAGTTTTAACGTCTGATTGATGTTAGGAAACTTGAAGCAATGGAATTACGAGTGAATAAAAAATAACAAATACTTATTAGTTGAACTGTTTTTTGTTCTGGGGAATTATTGCAATAGGAGTGGAAACATAAAAGACAGCCGTCTTTTCCCACAACAAATAGAAGCTTTTGCTCATTAAATTGTCAGTTCCATTAATTGTTTTTAAACCAATTAGGGGATAACTCTCAAAATTATGCAGTTCCCTAAATGATATGAACAAGGTAAAACAGTTAATTCAATATCCCAAATGATCTATCCTATATTGAGCAAATATACTATACTAAAAAGACTCTATTTATACCCTGCAACAATTAAAAACAGATGACGTACCACAAAGCAAAAGAAAAAGCTGATTTTGGCTACTTGAGGTGCAGTAAGTTTCCCTACAGCTTTTAATATTGAATCCTGCTCTTTAACTGTTGGGTAAGACATACGAGACAGCTTTGCTTCCAATGCATGACTTGCTGGGAGTTGTCGAATCTCCATAATGTTACTGAATCTTACACGAGGCTTTTTGGGAGCTTTAGATGGGGAAAAAAATGGTGCAGGTCACTTTGTGTATTAGACTGGAACAGAAAAACAATCAGCAAGATCAGGCCCAGAGTTCCTCCCCATGTTTGAACAGTTTATACCAGCAGCATGAATTACCTATTATGCAGAAAAAATAAGCTGGGACTGCAAATTTTACCTTAAGAGGTTTCTGTTTCTACTTATTATATTTAAAAAACAAGCCAGAATTCCTTAATTTTAGAGCAATTGATTTGCTTTCCAACAAGAATGTATTTTTCATGAATTCAGTCTTTAAAACCTGAATTCATGTATATAAAACCTGAATTCAAAGTATGGCATGGTTTCCATACCATCTTATAGTTAATTCAACAGAAGGCCTAGATAATTCACTAAGTATATCAAATGTGAAAAATGCTCGTTCTAGTTCTAGATTCTTATTTTCTAAAGAAATAGAGTAGAGCAACAAAGCATCTTTCAGCTTCATGTATATATTCAAGTTTAATTCCTCTAAGACAGATAAATAAATATAAAAACCAAAAGTGTAAAATCCATATTGTAATGCGCTGTTATTTAACTGTGATAATGTGCAACAGGTACCCCAAATCATTCTAGAAATGTTTCAACCTCAAAATAATTATTTTGTATCCCAAAAAAGTCTTTTGAACTCAAACATTTCCAAAATGGTCAAAATAGCTCATCTGAACTTTAAGTTGAAATGGGGTATTTCAATTCAACACAGTTTGATTTTAAATGTTTTACATACCCTAGTCCTAAGCATCTTCAGAATTACTGTTTTTTCTTATAATTTCACTAAAATTTCATTGAAACTTCAGAAGTTGAGTTTAGGAACTATTTTGTCTATTTCCTATTTCATGAATCTGGCTATCAATTCCTTATTTCATCATTTGCTGTCATGAGTAAGGATGGCGAGCAGGGGGCTCTCATCCAGGCTGTAAAGCGCATGTGTAGCACTGAGGAATTAGGTAGCCATTCCAAGAGACACAGATCGGGCCGCCTTAGTCTTTGGGGTTTATATGTCTGGGTTTTTCCCACGCTTCTTCAGTTTGTTAGGATTTTCCTGTTATGTAGCAGCAATAAAACACTAGAGACCTGTTCCTTGTCTCAGCGTGGTTCCTGGCTGTTAGGACATTTGCCTTGTGCAAAAACTAATGTGATTTGACTGTTTGAACTAACATGTCTATTTTTTGGTTAAAGCCATTATTTTATTTTTGAATTTATAAAAGATTTCTCATAGTTTACTACTTTATCTGGTTCTTACACTATTGCATTTAGAATATATATAGGGGCACAAAGTATTTATGTACAAGACAAAAAGCAATTAACTATGGATTTTCATACTTCCAGTATTACATGGACATACAAGAGGTGATATAAAAATATAAAATTGTTCTTGACATTCTGAAATATGTACTTACTTTTTTCAGCATCACTATTAATGCTGCTACTTTTTTCACTTGGCAAATCATGAAACTTTACAGGAACATACAAAGGTTCACTCTGAAATGCAATGTAACAAATTCCCAATCATGTATCACAGTTATCAAAATAAAATCAAGAGCTCTGTGCAATGTGATGAACAAAAATGTACTCAAGGCTATACAGAAATAAGCAAAATTAAAATCCCACTGTTTAGATTGGCTGCTTGGTAGGCATACTCAGAATTTCAAGCACAGCCTTCTCATTTCTATAGTAGGCTCCTAGGAGATCCTTCTACAAGTAGAGCATATGACCTCATGCTTCTTCATGTAAACTGATAAACTTCCTTGCATACACAAATCCATTTTATGACCATGCAATTGATTATTTAATCCTGGTATGAATTTCTCTTTTTAAAAACGAGAAATTTATTTTTGGACAATAACAAAATTGGTTGCCAACTATAAAGTTTTGATTACTGTCAATGGGCTAAATGCAAACGCAACACCTGTTCACTGAATTAAAAAAACAAAAACTTCAGCACTTTTACTAATTGTTTGCAAATACTGGGTTGCACCCAGTCATGAACTTATCTTAGCAGAAAAAGCTTGTGGTTGTACAAGATAAGGCAAAGCATTTTTCTGATTCCCATGTATCTAACACAAATCTTTGTGCAAGATCCCACTCTATTCCAGAAGAGCCTCCAACTCTCAGCAGCAAGTTGTAAAGGGAAGAGTGGGGTGCAACGAGAAGTAGGGAGATTATCCAAAATCAGGTGGTATTAAACTGACATAAGAGAAAGTTACTTCCACTGGATACCCCTACAGAAATTTTGCAAATTGGTTTTTCTGTATTCCTTATTAATCTCTCCTACTGAGTTTCTAGAAGTTATTAAATAACATGCATATCAAAGCAGCAATCTCATAGCCATTTCTCTGGGAGCAAGCACTAATTGAACCCAGTGGGATTCACTTGAAGCAAATAATGTATAGATTGCCTTCTCAGTATTTCAAATCTAGACTTACACCAGAAGTGCATCATTAACCTGCCCTTTAAAAGGCCCCTATGCAGCCCATCATGGGTTGTATAACCTTTCCTAGGAGATGCAAGGCAACCTGGATGAGGATGGAAGGATCTTCTTTGGATAGGAAGAAAAAGGAAAGTAGAAGTTATTCCTTTCAGTCCAGGAAAGGGACCAACAATAACAAAGTTATGGTCAGCCCCTTCATTGGAAGGAAAAAAGAGGTGAAAAGCATGGGGGGAAGCTGTGTAATTTTTTCTATGTGTTTGTGTCTGTGTGTGTGAGGAAAAGATATCTGCACTCGCATGTTCATAGCCCACCTAGCACATGATGTGACCCTCAGGCTCAAGCAGGTTTTGCATCCCTGCTTTAGCATAGTCCCTTTCTGGATTTTCAGACAGTTAAATAAGAATGTGATAATTAACACAGATTTCAGTGCAAGACAATCCAAAACAAAAACAGAAACAAAAACAAAACCCCCAACCCTCCCTAATGAATTAACTTCCACTTTGGTGGTATTAGCTGAAGGAGGTAAAGCGAACCATATACAAACTTCTATTCTGCATTATCAGATGGCATTTCAGCCTACCACATTTAACAATAACCAAAATAGCATTATAGAAACAAATGACTGAAGAAATGTTGAACTATAAGACTTATTTCCCAAAATCAAACGTAATACACCTTTGCAAGTCAGAAATATTTGTTACTATGCATCTCTTTATCATGACTAATCCACTTTTGTTTAAAACTACAAAATGTCTTATTTGGATCTATTTTTATTTTAGTATTAACTTGAAAAAGAAAGAAATTAATAGATATTGCCATACAGTAATACAGTGCTTAAATGAGAAAACTCACCAAAGAACTATTCACAGTACTGTCAGTTGTACAAGCGGCAAAATAACTTTCGGCATCTGCAAACTTAAGCAGAAATTTAATACCTCAGATTATATTAAATCAATATATCCTATGCTTTGATTTTTAAAAAAATGTAGGGTTATGTCAGAGAATATTATCATCATCAATATCTTTGATGGAGATTCAGATTGAGGAAAGATGGCCCACTGACAGCCACAAACTCATTCTTCCTCCAGCTTGCTCCTGAGCCGGCATCAGTTTCAAAGCCAAAACTTGCCATGGCATAAAAACTATTCCAAGAGAAGAATAAGAGACAATAAACAGTGTTGCTGCAATAAAGCCAAATAAGATCAGGGCCATATGGCAGGTTGACTATAAAGTAAATCAGTATTTGGATGTTTTTCCCAATTATCCAGTTGTCAGCAGTAAGCTGAACACTAGTCTGGAAGCCAGTCAAAAATAAACAACCAAAAAAGAAACTATAATTAACCATGTGTCAGTCTTAACAAGTTTTATTAAAATTTAATATTTTCTTTTTACATAACACGAAATTATTTAAATAGTTTTCAAACATCAGCATTTACCAACCCTGAATTCCCAGATCTGGATTGCAACTTCCACCAGCTCTGACCACTGTCTATGCCATCTGGGCATTATGATAATTGTAGTTCACCCTCCAGCTACAGACTTAAGCTATAAAAGGCTAATCTCAGCATTCAACCTTCTGTAATATCACTTGCAAGTGATCACATATCTCAAAAGGGCTATTTGGGAACTCTAAACAAGAGCTGAGGAGTCATTCTTAAGTCATTGCTCAGCTATAAACTATTGTATATAAGGGCTGTGCAGTGCTCTGGATTCTATTCTAACCCCAAACTCTTTATGGCAGCCACATTTTTTCCCCGGAACATGCAGCCCTTGCAGAGGGCAGTTTTGTGATCCCAGCAAAAGCCACGGCTGCTTTAAAGAGATAGAGACAGGAGCCAATGCGTGCTCCAAAGCATCATTTTGGAACCAATTTGAAGTGTTGTACAGCCTTCCTGCTTATCTCAAGCTATTTGAGTGCCAGGTCACTTCATAGCAAAGGATAATCTGAATAAAACACACATTTATTTAAGATGCAAAGTAGAGAGGCTAAAGAGGAAGGGAAATTGCTGTTTATAGAAAATGCTATGTAATGTGTGGAAATCTACCTATTCTTCTGATAGAGTTCACAGAGCATAAAGGAGTATAGTTATGGAGCCCCTCCTTGTTTTCATACATAAGCAAGATTTGGCAAGAAACTATTTTCTAGCTGAAAGAGAGAGAGAGAGAAAGAGAAAACCTGAATTAATTAATTAGCTCTCACTTTCTCATGGGATATTATGAGTAGCACAAGACTGGGTTTACTGTATTTTATCAATAGAAAAACTACAGGCATCTTTATAAAGGAAACAACTTTGACAAAATAGTTTTTTAAAAGACATTTAGTGTGACATCTTCATAATGGACTGATAACACTTCGGCTGGTGGCAGAATATCACAAAAAATATAAACCACATGCCAACTACTGATTCCAGGGACAGATAGATAATTCATATCAGTTCCACTAAGAAGCATTACTGCTGCTTTTGTTTATGCAATAATTCACTTTGAAATGCTAGACTTATGAAAGCATTATTGCACACTCTGAACATTTGGACATGATCTTATACTACGTAGTTTATGCAGGCTTTTGTCTCTATTTTACACTTCGTTTTTGTGTATAAAAACCCATAATATTGATAAAATTGATAAGCAGAAAAATACTTACAAAAGCTGCATGCCTTCCACGAAACCCTCGTGTGCACTGTTGTCTCCATGGTTTCCAGATGATAAATCCCAAGAGGTAAAGAACAAACATGGATGTTTTTGCAAATGTACTGAAAAATGGTTTTTTATACATAGTAAAAACATACTGCAAAGAAAAGGAGAAAAAAGGCCATCATTCATAAACCCATTAAGTAATGTTGCCCTTCAAACAAGGAAAAGCAACTTTACATAGTAGCATTCCTGGATTTGTATTTGGTCTCAGTCATGACAGATTTGTGTTAGTTACTGTTCTCCATTCCATAAATTATTAGCATACTTCTGGGCTGGCAAAAATAAATGTACAGATTTATTAACGATTTTAACGTATGATGGTATGCAGCTTTGCTGCTTATTTTTCACAAGGTTATCTGTTGTGGTTGAAATTTAAAGAGAGTGGGCAAACCTGATGGATCACATTTTATGACAGCCTCTTGAAGTGGTGAAACATCTTGCAGGACAACTGATAAAGGTAAAGGTAAAGGTTTCCCTTGACGTAAAGTCCAGTCGAATCCGACTCTAGGGGGCGGTGCTCATCTCCGTTTCTAAGCCTTGGAGCCAGCGTTGTCATAGACACTTCCGGGTCATGTGGCCAGCATGACGACTCGGAACGCCGTTACCTTCCCGCCGAAGCGGTACCTATTGATCTACTCACATTTGCATGTTTTCGAACTGCTAGGTGAGCAGGAGCTGGGATTAACAACGGGAGCTCACCCCGCCATGCGGTTTCGAACCGCCAACCTTCCAATCGACAGCTCAGCGGTTTAACCCGCAGCGCCACCGCGTCCCTGGACAACTGATAGGACACCATATTATTAGTACATAGGCTTGGGAAGAAATGATCGTGGATAACCTATTTAAACTGCTTATCTATGTGGTCACTAAGAGTTGACAATGACTTGATGGCACATAATCAATCAATCAAGAGGTAAACAGGGGAAGTATTTGCATCCTGCTACCAAAATGTGAAATCATATCCATCCGTCTCAGCTAAGATACTGCAAAGAACCCTCAAACTCCCAGGCCTCTGGCAGAGGACCTGAGACTGAGGAAGACACATACCACCCACAGAGGTGAGAAGGGAATTTTTGTTTAATAAAATAAAATCACTTAGAATATTTTCCCCATCATGGAAGGGGAAAGTATGGCTTTTTTGTAGGACAGGAGGAACTTATAATCTATCTAGAGGTGGGATGCACTAGCATGAAAATCACTTTTACTTCAACAATAGCTGGAGAGTTTCAGTTTTATTAAGAGTAAGCAGGCACAACAATAACTTACTATCAAGTTTTGTGAAATGGTTTTTATTTATTTATCAAAATTGTATGCCACCTGACTCCCAATGACTCTGGGTGGCTCACAATAATCAAAACAAGGAAATTACAATAAAATCAATTGAAAGGAAGATAAAAAATGGCAAGAACCACACACTGAGTGGAAATGAAGGAAGAAGTCTCAGTCTCCCTTGCCAAAGGTCTGTGTGAAGACCTAGAGCTTCAAGGCTCTTCTACACAACAGCAGAGTGGGGTCCATCCAGATCTTGGGGCAACCTCATTCCATAGGGCAGGCACTGCTATTAAGAAGGCACACTTCTGGGATCCTGATAGATGACATTGTTTAATCAAAGGAACCCAGAGTGTACCAACCCTGCAAGATCAAATCGGCTGGGCTTGTTGAGCTAGTAAAAGTCAGTAATCTATAGATAACAGACTGCTGAACTTGGATGGGACAAACTAATTGCAAATTAATTGACTTCAGAAGATCATTTTGAAGATAAGATGTAATAAGGTCATGTATGCTTACAGTACCTACTCTCCTATAGAGACTGATGACATGATCATATGCAGTAGATCATAATAATGTGTTTTCTAAAGTTATTCAGATATAAAGTGGAGTTTATACATTCCATATTCAAATTCCATTTGTCTCATTTTAGTAGGATGCACAATTCTTTTTTTAAAAATCAAATACCTCTAAGCATAATAGGCAAATGTAACAGAATCCACTTGAAAAGTAGTATAGGACTCCATGTCTTAGATTCTCCTGGAATCAAACCCTCAGGTTCCATGTTCGTGTACGCTATAAGTCATGTGAAAAAGTAAGTATGTCCCATGTATTTTTTTCTTTTTTAACATAGGTGGACTTATTTATTTTCTATCCCACCTTTATTATTTTTATAAATAACTCAAGGCGGCAAACATAACTAATACTCCTTCCTCCTCCTATTTTCCCCACAACAACAACCCTGTGAGGTGAGTTGGGCTGACAGAGAGCGACTGGCCAAAGGTCACCCAGCCGGCTTTCATGCCTAAGGCGGAACTAGGACTCACAGACTCCTGGATTCTAGCCCGTTGCCTTAACCACTAGACCAAACTAGCTTTCAATATTATAGCTATATATCAATATTCTATTTTCATTCAAACAGTATATAAAATAAAGATGATGTAATTGAGCAAAAAACTTTGAAAATTGACTTTGTAATAATTTATTCGACAAAAAATTAGCAGCTTTGCTATTTCCTTCTGTGGAAAAAGGAAGTGCACCTTTGGCTCTAATATCTGCTATTGCCTTCTTTGGCAAAAACAACCTCAAGTAGGGATTTCTTGTAACTGTCTACCAGTCTCTGAAATTGACTGGAAGGATTTTTTTCCCACTCCTCCATGCAGATTTTTTCCCCAGCTGTGTGATATTTGAGGAGTTTTCGGCATGCACAGCCCCTTTCAAATCAGTCCACAGCATTTTGATGGGATTTAGATCCAGGCTTTGACTTGGCTGTTCCAGAACCCTCCATTTTTTCCCCCAGCCATTCCATGATGGATTTACTGGAATGTCTCACTCTGGGCAGTGAATACATTTGATAGATAGATAGATAGATAGATAGATAGATAGATAGATAGATAGATAGATAGATAGATAGATAGATAATGTCATGCTTCAAGATCTACTTTTGGTTGAGCTTCAGTCTTCTGACAGATGGTATCACATTATCCTCATGCACCCTCTAGTACAATGAAGGATTCATAGTGGATTCCATGATGGAGAGCTGCCCAGGCCCTGATGCAGCAAAGCAGCCCTAACCAAAAGTATTCCACCACCATGCTTTACAATTGGTATCAGGTTCTGCTGGTGACATGCTGTCTTTGGTTTTCGCCACATGTCTCCAGGTACTGTGGCCAAATAACTCTATCTTTGCCTCATCCGTCCAGAGCACATTGTTCCAGAAATCTTGGTCTTTGCCTAGGTGTTCATGAGCAAACTTTAGTCCTGCTCTGATGTTCTTTCTGGACAGTAAAGTCTTCCTCCTGGCATACCTCCCATGTGGCTCTAATTTGTGCAGCTTCTTTCTAATGGTAGACTCCTGCGCTTTGACATCAATAGTGGTGACAGTTACCTGTAAGTCACATGATGAAATTCTGGGGTTCTTAAAGTCTTCTTTCAGTATTTTGCATTCTGCTTTCAGGCTAACTTTCTGGGATGGCCTGGCCTTGTAGAAGATCTTCTGGACAGTGGAATGATTGATATCCAATTGTTTGGTGATCTTTTTAAATCCTTTCCCAGGCTCAGATGGCATCTATAACCTTCTTTCTGAAGGCCTCAGAGAGCTCTTTCAATCTAGGTGTGGTGATACTACCCACTTCAACAATAAATATCAAATCAAACTAAATGTCTGAGGTTTCAGTAAGACATGTTCCTCAAAACAGGTTAGATCCTAACAATGTTCTAAGTATTTGCACCTGATCTGGAGCACCTGATTCTAATTTTAGGTATTTGAGGTAGTGATAAATGGACTGATGTACCAGGTAGGGTTTCAGAGGGAGCTGGGGGTTATACCCAGTGATCTGCTGCACGGTCCAGTGGAGGCCCTAGCTGCAGCCTGGAATAGGGAGGCGGCCGGGGCATTGGACAGGATTGCGCCTGTGCGGCCTCTCTTGTCTCATTGAACTCCCCGTGGTTTATGGAGGAGCTGAGGGTGCTGAAGAGGGTTAAGAGACGCCTAGAGCGCTGCTGGAGGAAGACAAAGACTGAATTCGACCGAACACAGGTAAAAGCCGCCATTAAGGCCTACCGTGTGGCGATAAAAGCGGCGAAACATCAATATTTCTCCGCTCTTATTGAGTCTGCAGAATGCCGCCCAACAGCCCTGTTTAAGATCACTCGATCCCTTTTGGGGAAGGTGGGTTCAGCGACCCACCTACAGGGCCGTGCAGGGGAATTTGCTGAGCATCTGCAGGACAAAATCGCTCGGATCCGCTCCAAGTTGGACTCCAGGCGTGAGGCGTGGTCTGGAGAGATACCAGGGGAACAGGCTTACCCAGTTATCTGGGAGCAGTTTGATCCTGTTGGACCTGAGGAACTGGACAGGATCCTACGGACAGTAAATGCCACCACATGCCATCTAGACCCGTGTCCCGCCTGGCTAGTAAAAGCAGGCTGGGAGGTCACATGTGGTTGGGTCCATGCGATGGTTAATACATCCTTGGGAGAGGGGGTGTTTCCGGTGGCCTTTAAAGAGGCGTTGGTACACCCCCTCCTCAAGAAACCATCGCTGGACCCTACTGTTCTGGACAATTTTCATCCAGTCTCCCACCTCCCCTTTCTGGGGAAGGTGGTTGAGAAAGTGGTGGCTTTGCAGCTCCAGAGGGTCCTGGAGGAAATGGATTATCTAGACCCCTTTCAGTCAGGTTTCAGGCCCGGTTATGGGACGGAAACGGCATCGGTCTCACTTATGGATGATCTCTGGCTGGGGCGGGATGGAGGCAGTGCATCCATCCTCACTCTCCTTGATCTCTCAGCGGCTTTCGATACCATCAACCATGGTATCCTTTTGGGGCGGCTCAGGGAGTTGGGGGTGGGTGGCGTAGTCTTATGCTGGTTCACCTCCTTCCTCCAGGGCCAATCCCAATCGGTGTTGATAGGGGAGGAGAGATCGGCCCCACGGCACCTTCTTTGTGGGGTCCCACAGGGATCAGTACTCTCCCCTCTCCTTTTTAACATCTACATGAAACTGCTGGTGAGATCATCCGTCACCATGGGATGAGGTATCATCAGTATGCTGATGATACTCAATTGTATATCTCCATCCCGGGTGAAGTAAGTGATGCCGTGACCACCCTCTCCGAGTGTCTGGGGGCTGTGGGGGCCTGCATAGGGAACAACAGGCTTCAACTGAACCCTGGTAAGACTGAGTGGCTGTGGGTTAATGGTTCTTCTGTATCCGGGACATTAACATCTCTGGTTCTGGATGGGGTTGCACTGCCCCAGACAGACCCGGTGCGTAACTTGGGGGTCCTCCTGGACTCATGGCTCCTGCTTGAAGAGCAGGTGGCAGCTGTGGCCAGGAGAGCCTTTGTGCAGTTACGTGCTGTGCACCAGTTACACCCCTTCCTGGACCAGGAGGCCCTTCGAACAGTCACTCATGCCCTTGTTATCTCTCAGATACACTATTGCAATGCGCTCTACACGGAGCTACCCTTGAAAAGTATCCAAAAGCTTCAGCTGGTCCAGAATGCAGCTGCGCGAGCTGTTTTTGGTGCCCCCAGAAGGGCACATGTAACACCACTGCTGCGCAAGCTGCATTGGGTACCAGTTTGCTTCCGGGTCCAATTCAAGGTGTTGGTTATCACCTTTAAAGCCCTACATGGCATGGGGCCAGGTTACCTGAGGGTCCGCCTCTTCTCCATTACATCAACCCGTCCCACCTGATCGTGCAGAGAGGGCATGCTACGGACCCCGTCTGTAAAAGAATTTCATCTGGCGGGGTCCAGGAAGCGGGCCTTCTCCGCAGTAGCTCCCGCCCTGTGGAACATGCTGCCCCTGGAGGTGAGATTGGCCCCATCGCTCCTGGCCTTGCGGTGGAGTCTGAAGACCTGGTTCTGCCGCCTCGCTTGGGGTGGAGAGGGGAATAGAGTTACATGGGGATTGTTGTTATAGACCACTCCTCCCACACTTGGGACTGTTTTAGATGTTTCATCACTTGGATTTTTTATTCTTTATTCTTTATTTCTATTTATAGTATTTTTACTGTATTTTATTTTTTGTATTATTCTGATGGTTTTTAATCACTTGTAAACCGCCCAGAGGCCTCCGACGGGAGGAGATGGGCAGGGATAAATTAGATAGATAGATAGATAGATAGATAGATAGATAGATAGATAGATAGATAGATAGATAGATAGATAGATAGATAGATAGATAAATGTAGGGGCGTGCTTACTTTTTCCACATGCAGAATTTGAATTTATATTTATTTAAACTACTCAATGGACTATAAAATGTAACTGGTGCATGGTATTTGTTATATCATATTTGTATATTTCAATAAGATGAAACATTTCAGTGGGGCGTACTTACATTTTCATATGACTGTATATTCTAAGGATAGTTCTAAAAACTTTACAAATCCCACTTTTAGAGTAATTAGTTTGGCAAACAGGTACAATCCCTATCTATAAGAACTTCAACCTAGTGTATTCTGTTTTGTCATAAATACTACTAATTTCCATTTAGCTAAAAAAAAATCAAGATCACAATATTGTTACATTATAGCACAATACTTACTGATGTGAGTTCAGAAGAAGCAACCCATATGACATCAACCAGAAGAAGAATGACAATTCCAAGAGCCATTCGCCTACGCTGACTAGGAGAACTGCTTTGCGGGTTCATCCGATTCATGATAAAAATCCAAACCATTTGTAACTTGTCACACAACAGCAGTGAAAATGAGTTTTTAAACTGAATTGCAACAGGCTTTAACCTCCAGGAACTGGGTGGGACAGGCATTCAAATATTAGAGTACAGCAAAAATGTAAACCAATGATCAATCTGCATGGTATGAAACAAAATTGGAAACAGTTTATCTTATTCCATAAACAGTATGAAAATCCCTTTTTTTTTCCTAGTTACTATCTGTATTGGCAGAGAAATCACAGCAATATTGCTTTGTATTGGTATTGATCTTTGAACTCTTTGAGAAGTTCTACAGTATATGACATTAGTTAATTGCCGTGTCTCTTTAGCATGATGAGGGCATCTAAAGGATGGCATACACAGTTTGCACAGGAACAGGTATTCTTTTAGAAGATGTTTTTAAAACTGGCCTATTCCAGCTTTGGAGCAAGAGGAACTCATGCCATGAATTCTGAATCCTTTGACATACTGTAAGTTTGGCCAGCAGTATAAAACTGCAGTCTTTTTTTCTAAGAGGAGCTGTTGCAAGGTTCAGCTTCTCACATCATCTTAACCGGAAGTAAATTTTGAGTTGATATAATGCGGTAGCTGATAGATACATTTCAACATTATACAAATGTAACAGATAGAATATAATCAAATATCTGATTAGATACATTAGTCATATATTCACATGATTAGAGTTAGAAATGTTCAATTAAGCTGTTATAATTTAAAGAACCCTGCTTAACTGTGTTTGCAAACCATCTTACTTATAAAGAAAACTTTCCTTTAAGCCAGTAATACTGATTTTTATTTATTTTCTATATTTATACCTCATGTTTCTAACAAAAGTTAAAGTGGACCACTTCCTCGGGCATAGCAGAATCAAACTCAGTCCAGATAACAACATCACAAAACCGTGCTCCGGACAATTCACTTGGGCTTGCCCAGTCAGAATCCAGGTCTGAGTGAATCTGAGCGACTTTGTCTGCCAGATAGCACGAATATTCCTCACTAAGGCCCTGCAAATGATCCTGGGGCCCAGCCCCTCCACCCTACTCAGGGCTGCTGGGTAGCTGTTGGCAGATGCAATAAAGGTAGAGAAATAGCAATGTTTTGCCGCCTGTATCGCTACAATGTCGGCCCAAATATGGGCTCTTACCAGTGTTTGGTTGGATTCACTCGGGTTCACTCTTCATTCTCCAACAGCACTCTGGGGTTGCTTCTGGCATTTCATCTCCCAGAGCTCTTTGGAGAACCAAGGAGCATCCCAGAATCAGTGTACATAGAGAGGCCGCATATGAGCAATGTGGCCTGAGGCCTCTGTCACGTGCCTATTCCAGGCTGCAGCCAAGGCCTTGGCCGAGTTGCCTGACAGGTCCTCAGGAAAAACCCCAAGCTCCCTCTGGAAGCCAGCAGGGTCCATCAGTCGTCTGGGGTGGGTCAGCCTAACAGGCCTAGAACATGAGCAGGTGCTGGTGGTGGGTATTTTTGGTGGGTCTGCTAGCAGCAGCATGGCCTAAATGAGCAGGCTGTACCATCAGCATGCTGAGGCCTCTTGTGCTAAACAGTGCTGCTCTCCAGGAACCCTCACCCACTCTGTTGCAGGCAATCCTTTCTGCTGGCCCTCATCTCTCTGAACATTTGGTAGTATAAAGATAATGTTTGGCCTGTTGGTTTGAGCTGGGAAAATAGGGCTGCCCAAGGGAGAAGAGGAGGAGTCAGGTGAGAAGGAGGATACACCTGGCTGCTTAGTGGTCAGGATTGCCATGCAAGGGGTGTGAAAAACACTAAGTAAGCACATAAGTAATATCTTTCTACTAGGCAAAGGAAGCAAGTAGAAAGAAAAGAAAGTAAAGGAATTAGAAAAAGACAGAAGGAAAATCTCTCTGCTCAGCAAGGAGAGGAAAGAAAAATAAAAAGGATTTGGGCAGCTCCTATTTGGTATGGGTTTCTTAGATTATATTATCCTAGATATGATCATGAAAAAATACATTTCTAATAATAAATACATTTTTATACTAATAAAACCAATTACTGTATTTTGGTTAATAAAAAACACATCCAGCTATGTAGCCAGAGTAAAATAGTTGTTTCGCTGATGATTCACAAGCAGCTCTGTTTTATAATAAAGTCTTTTAGCTAATAAATTTAAGCTTAATGGTGTGATACTTTTTTTCATTTCTGATTCAGAAGAGACTTCTGTGCCACCGTATTAAAAGATTTCAGTGCTTCAGACCTTGGGTTAATAAAGGTCCCAGTGGGAGGAGATGGACGGTGACAAATTTGATAGATAGATAGATAGATAGATAGATAGATAGATAGATAGATAGATAGATAGATAGATAGATAGATGGTCTTTGTATGGTTATTGGGATGTGGCCTTTGTGATGGTCTGAATTTGAGACCTTGATTAAAGCACGCATACCTGGGGCAAAAATCTGGTTTCTCTAAAAAATCAACTCTCCCACCCACACTTGACAAAAGATTAAGCTGACAGAAAGCTCTGCTAAAATGCAAATTGCTTCTTTAAACAAACCTATTCCTTTATCACTTGCAACTGTCTTACCATGATTAGCTTTAACTTGTTCCTCTTCATTCAAATAAAGCTAGAACTGAGACAGCAGTTGTTTGATGATTCCAATATGAAAGGAAAAGAGAAATCAGGGTGCCATATGCATGTTGATGACACCAAGATGTCTGGATATAACTAACTTTATTTGGTGCCTCATCAGAACAGAATACAAAACCGCTATCAGCCTCAGTGCTAGACGACTGCTAGTACATTTAAGTCTGTGAGACTGAAACAACCTTACAGAGTTCAGGTTTGCAGCCTGAACGTATTTCTCTTATTAAGTAGCTGAGGAGCAAATTAGATATGAATACTGGAAATGTGAAGAATAAAAGAAAGTAAACAGATTACCCTGAAATTTAATTGGGATAAATTGGGGAAGGGTGTACATAAGTTAAATACCATACTACTAATTTTTAGATTAAAATTGGAGCCTCAAACAGGCTGGGCCACAGAAAATAAAAGAAATACACCTCATGTATATTTTGTACTGCAGTGACTTTTATCTAAATGACTCTATCTTCTTTTACTTCTACTTTATTCTAATAGCCTTATATTTGGAGAAGCAAATTATACGATACCAGTTATTTCACAGGGTTATTTTCATACCTGTTCTGTAACCTTTCAAGAATAAAATAATGATTGGACTTTGAGGAACTTCATGGCATCATGTAAAGATGAAAAGTATCTCCTAAAAAAAAGAACAAGAAATAAAGGGTGTCAACTGCCTACAGGATACTAGGCTTTTCTGACTTTCCACCAGGTCTTAAATCTGCTATTGCACCTATTTTGCAATCCAAGCATCCCACTTTGAAAACACATAGAAATGATATGCACACTGTATGGGCATATATGGTTGGTGGGGGTGTAATTGACAAAACATGTGTTGTACCATAATATGCTCCAGGTACACCTAGTATGCAATAGAGTTAGCAGAAGGCATACAATCAGAAATATTTTCAATTTTTCCATGGAAACATGACAAGATGAACTTGCTTTCCATGGAAGTATGCCAAATCTATGAGGTCAAACTCACAGATAAAACGAAAGTAAGCTGACTTAAAATTATTTTCTCTTAATGAAATATCCCTTGTAAATTGTGTATAAAGCAGCATCCTGCACTAGTGCAACCAGACAAAATGATATAAACCAAGTTTACTAAATTTATACTGTGCTGCAATCTGATGATTCTCAGTAGCTTGAAATGTATACAATATGATTACAGTTAAAATATCCCTCACATCCCAGAAACATGATACTTCAAGCAGCTTTTCCCTGTAAGATCTAGTGTGTCAGGACAATTCTGGTTACTGACAGGTAGTCCTGCAAGTATTTGGGGACTGGGCCATAAAGGGCTTTATAGGTCAATATAAGCAATGTAAATTGTAGCTGGAAATCAATCAACAGTCAGTAGAAGGCTCACAGAATTAATGGTGATGAATCAGCGATTCACGCCCCCAATGCCAGGCTAGCTGGCACATTCTAAGCTAGTTGCAGTTTTCAAATGGTCTTTAAGGGCAGCCTCACATAAAGCACATTGCCTCTCCAGGTGCCTGGGGGCTGTGGGGGCCTGGATGGGGGACAACAGGCTTCAGCTGAACCCTGGTAGGACGGAGTGGCTGTGGGTTAACGGCCCCTCTGCTCCAAGGAACTTGCTATCTTTAGGCTTGGATGGGGTGGCACTGCCCCAGACAGACCGGTGCATAACTTGGGGGTCCTCTTGGACTCACGGCTCCTGCTCAAAGAGCAGGTGGCAGGCGTGGCCAGAAGGGCCTTTGTGCAACTTCGTGTTATGTGCCAGTTACGCCCCTTCCTGGAGCGAGAGGCCCTTCAAACGGTCACTCATGCCCTGGTCATCCCCATATAGACTACTGTAATGCGCTCTACATGGGGCTACCCTTGAAGAGTATCCAGAAGCTACAGCCGGTCCAAAATGCAGCTGCGCGGGGGATTCTGGGTGCTTCAAGATCAGCACATATTACCTCATTGCTGCGCGAGCTGCACTGGGTTCCAGTCTGCTTCCAGGTCCAATTCAAGGTGATGGTTATTACCTTTAAAGCCCTACATGGCATGGGTCCAGGTTACGTAAGGGACTGTCTCATCCCCATTACATCAACCCGTCCCACCCGCTCATGCAGAGAGGGCATGTTGCGGACCTCTTCTGCAAGAGAATTCCATCTGGCGGGGTCCAGGAGGCAGGCCTTCTCTGCAGCAGCTCCCGCCCTTTGGAATATCCTTCCCCCGGAAGTGAGGCTAGCCTCCTCTCTTTTGGACTTCAGGAAACGATTGAAGACCTGGCTTTGTCACCATGCCTGGAGTGGGGATAGGAAGAGCCACTCTTGGGGTTGGTTGGCTCCCTAGTCCTGCTGAGGCTGGTCTTGTTCCCCTTTGGTGGTATTAGATCTGCCATTACTTGGACCTCATTACATTTTATATTTATTTATTGATATTTATTTTTATGGATTAATGATATTATTTATGATTTTATTGAATTTTAAACTGTTTTATTGTGAACCGCCCAGAGTCCCCTGTATGAGGGAGATGGGCGCTGTTAAAAATATGATAAATAAATAAATAAATAGTCCAACTAGGGCAGGAATTACTGTATCCAGTCCTCCTGTACTAATTGGTGGACCAGCCAAAGCTTAATGACTGCACTGCTTAATGACAAATTTTCCGTGCCTACGAGTGTGGTCATGAGTTGAAGACTACCTGTACTCAGAATGGAAGAATGGTTGGTGAAGATGATGGAGCTTGCAAAGATGGCTAAATTAACTTCCTTGATCAGAGAAAAGACAATATCTAGATTTAAGGTTGACTGGAAACCCCTTATAGACTTTTTACATGAAAAAAAATGAAACTGAAAAAAATGCACTTATGATTTGTGGTTTTGACAATTAGAAAAAAAAAAGGATAATAGAAAAAAGTAAACTTTTTTTGTAATCACAGAGTAAGAGATAACTTTGTAATCATACTTATATTTGCTGCAGAGAAAATCGGAAGCTTCTTTCTATTTCTTTTTATTCTTTTTCACTGCACTTTTGTTCTTATCTATCTGTCTTGTATTACTTTGTGTTAGTTTTTATGCTCTCCTTAAAACTTTTAATAAAATTTATTTAAAAAAAAAAGACTGCTGATAATTCCTCCTCCATCAAGGAGGCATTGACTATTATCCAGATCCAGGTGGTTATTTCTGCATCCAAAGTACTTTTAACATGATCATCATTATATTTTTCCAAATACCTCTATGTTCTGATAGTCATATTGGGTGTGTTTTCAGTGACAAGCCATAAGCATGGCATATCAGCAAACACAACCTCTAGAGACCTACAAAAGCAGTTACCGAATTGTCATTTATGATGTGACACAAGGGTAAAATTATTAAACACATGACTGGACAGTAATCTTTCTTTTCTTTTCTTTTCTTTTCTTGTTTTAACTGCTTTTTAGACTGCCAATACTAGCATGCCAACTGTGATTCTTAGGCAGAAGAAAGCTGTGTTACTGTGCCATATATGGACATTATTTGATTAGTTGTACAAGGTTATACCCTTTAGACTACAGGGGAAGGAGAAGTCCTAAGCTGGCTAGAATTAGAAGCACTGATTTCAGTAATGATTTTATTTTTGTCAGAGCCCACAAATTATATCTGCAAGCAAAATGCTGTTTTCATAGTCCCTAGAAGAAGTGGCAAAGAGAATAAAGGATCTCCCTCCTCTTGTCATCCCCTACCGTGCTATGGAATGGTGGTGATCATAGGGAGAGTAGTGGGATTGGCCTACATTAGGAATGAGATAGAAAATACTCCTCCAAAGGGGAGGGAAACCTAATCAAAGCAACACAAACAATATTATATATTACTCAGTATCATTAATATTTGCATTAGTTTCATCATCAGCATATCACATAAATAGCAAATCTCTGCCGTTACCCCGCCCTATGGAATACTCTTTCCCCAGAGATAAGGCAGGCTCCCACTCTCCTGGCCTTCCAAAAAGGGGTGAAGACCTGGCTCTGCCATCTCATGTGGGGTGGGAGGAGGGGTAACCAACCTTGGAGGTGGTTAGCGCCCTGAAGATGCTCCCATAAATTAAGACCTTTTTTAGCATCTATATCTTGAATTATATATTTTTTATTTCAGAACATTGTTTTTCCTGTATTTTAATGACTATTTATTCTTGTTTTATTATAAACTGTACTATAAAGTCGCTCTTTGAGTGAGATGGTTGGTAAATTTGAAATATAAATAAATAAATAAAACAAAAAATTTAAATAGCTGGGATCCAATACTATAATTCTTTATAAACAATTACGTACAGACCTATTTATTTTTCTCATGCTAGTTATATAAAATGCATTTTGGAGGCTGGATTAAACTCCCAAAAAGTTTAGTTTGTGTCGTAGAACTGAAACATGCAAAACAGGACTAACTGGCCATGTGTGTTTTCTAAAGAATTATAAGCTACAGTTTTAACTGCCCTGCCCAAATAAATCAGTCATTTCAGTTTCAGTAAGGAGATAATACACGAACATAAATAATTTGTTGTTGTCAAAAAATTGCACACTTATAGGTAACTGATGAACCTCTGTAATTCTCAAGTAAAATTAGCTAAGCAAGAATTAGCTGTTATTTTGATGAAAAGAGAAACCAATATGCTGATATTTTATTTTTTTGAACTGTAGAGTTTAACAAGTTAATTATTCAAGAAATACAATCCATGGTAAAAACAGATTTATATATTTTTTATTTATTATATATGGCATGATACAGTTTTCCTTACCTTCTAGATTTTTATAAGTATCACACAGACGTATCCCATGGAACATTTTTTCATCTATATATTTGAGCATTTTCTGCAAAAATTCAAGAGGAAATAAGTCCTTAGCATTTTCGCTGCTTACCGATATTCATTGTTCTGTCTCTTATCATGATAATACTTTTAGATAGAATAAATAAGAGTCTATCTAGACAGATACACTTCAATAGATGGCTTTTATATTATTATTCAAACAGGAAGATATTTCAGTTCTGTATCAAGGATTGGTAACAATTTCATTTTTTATAGTAAAAATATATTACTCAAAGAATATCACTTTAAAGTGAAAATCTTTATTTAAGTACAGCAGAGATCCTTCTTTACTTTTATCAGATTAATAACTGTCATAAAGCATGTACACCATAAACTATCCACTACTATTTAACTCCATTCCACATTTTCACCTTTACAGAATGTAAACGATACCTTAGGTTTTATCAACTAAACATAGAGGTTAACCTCGAATATTGATAGAGCTGGCCCCCAACCTTGAGACTGCGCAGAAATGGACTCATTTTTGCCACCAATCCCTCCTGATATAGCAGTGACTTCACAGAAGCGGAATGTACATGAGTCACTTCCATAGCAACTGGTTAAAAATTCTGCAGCTTTCTGCATATGGTACATTTAAAGAAACCCTTATTAACGTATATTTGGCAAAACAGGTCACTCAATATTGTCTGAAAAAACATTTATGTTTCCCAAGCTATAATTTCTCAAGATTAAATCAAGAATGAAGGCTACTTTATTTTACCTTTTAATGAGAAAGCCAAGAAAGTAAATTCTGTACAAAGATAAGAATTTGAAAGATTAACCTGAAGAACCAAGTAATAGGTTTGTTAGACAGTGGCAGTTCTGTCTTTTTCCTACTGATGGTACAGCCCAGATAACTGATGATTATCTTTCTAATTAAGAGACATACAGATATATGGTTCCAAAGGCACCACTATTAGAACTCAAACTTTCATCTTCACTTTATTAAATGTTTAGAAAATTCTCAGAGCCTTAAATCATGTCATAATTGCCCAGATAAAAATCAGAAAGCACAGTGCATTGATTAAAACTATAATGTGTCTTTAAAAAACACTCTTTGATTCTTACCAGGATATTTTGTTGCCATGGCACTGGCAGGTTTGCAACACTATCTGGTGTAACTACTTTCAAATGTCTAAAAAAGAATAAGAAGACTTGGTATTATTTCTGAAATTCTCAGTACTCAAATTTAACTTCACATTTCTCTAATTTTTAATATCTATTACATACTTCAATTATTCTAGAGTTGACATTAAAAGGTAAAGGTTTCCCTTGACGTAAAGTCCAGTCGAATCCGACTCTAGGGGGCGGTGCTCATCTCCGTTTCTAAGCCTTGGAGCCGGCGTTGTCATAGACACTTCCGGGTCATGTGGCCAGCATGACGACTCGGAACGCCGTTACCTTCCCGCCGAAGCGGTACCTATTGATCTACTCACATTTGCATGTTTTCAAACTGCTAGGTGAGCAGGAGCTGGGACGAGCAACGGGAGCTCACCCCGCTGCGCGGTTTCGAACCGCCAACCTTCCGATCGTCAGCTCAGCGGTTTAACCCGCAGCGCCACCGCGTCCCTAGAGTTGACGTTACCATATGGTTAAATAAAATAGTCTTTATAGTATAAATCATCACACACTTCTATATACACTTGATCAAAGCTCACTTAGAGGATGGTCTATCAAGCTGAACAGCAAAAAGAGAGTTTTTACTTACTGCCCACCCTCTAATTATGCAAGCTGAAAATATGGCCACATCTCATTCCCTCAAAGTACAATCTTCAAATTCCAGACAGTAGGTAAAATATACTACTGTTGAACCAGAAGGTTCACTTTTTGTGAGCTGGGCCTAGTCCTAAGCCTGTGGTTGCTTATGAAAATATGAATATTAAAAAGTACTGTTTTTATTTCTTCTAATCTAGGAGGTGGCTTAGAAGAAGTAGACTGAATCTTCATACAAAATGTCTACAACTGAACCACCTAGTAAGAATATGTTTTGCTACTATCATGATGGTGTTGTTATACAATAGAACCTTTTTTTTTTACCAAGGTATGAAAGTTATTCAATTATAGAGAATGGAGTAAAATGTTTCACTTACACACCTCATAGCATGTGACACCTCACAGCATGTAGCTTGGAAGCTAAGCAGGAACTGGCCTGGTTAGTACTTGGATGGGAGAATTTGGAAAATATAAGGGTTATACACTATACTTGGGAATTGGGGAAAAAAGCCTACCCTGGAATAAGGCAATGACAAAGTACTTTTGTACTGCTGCAAAGAAAACTGCATGGATGCATCCATGTAATTAACAAAACAGTCAAGCTTAACTTGAAGAGGATTTTACTTTTTATAGTCAACTGGGGCTAGAACTAAGCTTGAAAACTGTAGTCAGTAAGCATCCAAACTGTTTTATATCTATTGTCCCATTCTGGAATCTAACAAATATGAGATCAAGTTTTGGAAACCGGCTTTTCTTTCAATAGCAATGAATAGGATATATACTATGAAGCAGAAAACAATTATAATAGCTATAAATTTATATTCCCAAGGATGGGATTAGATTTTATGGCTGGATAGTCCACAATCCATGTTAAGCGTGGTACATCAATAAGACTTCTGACTTACAAACTGTTTAACAGCTGCAAAAACAAATGCAAGTAAAAAGAATTCCTTTCTATGGCTGGAATTGTTATTTCCAATTATGCAAACTAGTTTTAACACATCTGGAGGCATTAGCTCAGACTAAACTGGACTAGGACTTGGTGTAATTCGGTTAGCCAGTTCAATGCCAAGTTAGAATTCCTGATCTTCAATAACTCTGGACTGTTTTTCAGGGTCATACTAGCCTGTGTTCTTTCAGGCCTTGAGCTGGCTTAACTATGCTGCCCTAACAGGTCCAGTAACAAGGCTGGCACACAACAGTTGCAGTTGACATGGGACAAGTCAAATAAAGTGATTGGTGGATTGTCCAGATGCTTTTTTTTTTCTCCCATCATCACCTAAACATGGGAAAAGCAATAACTAATTACTCTCCTTACTGTGTGGTGAAGTGGGATTGATGAATAAATGAGATGGAGGGTTTACCACTTTTCAGATTGCTCAAGTAACAGGTCACCGGACCAGAAGTGCTCTGCATTGGTACCTGTCAGTTGGGTTATTTCTAAACAAGGGTCTAGTGGTCTCCTGGAAGAATGAGAGATGTGTTTGTTGAAACACATAACTACCACTCTTCTGGAACAGAACTATATCTTTGTCCAAAAAATAGTTGGCTGAAATTTAGCAGAGTGATTCTACAGAACAGTGGAATAACTTTCTTCCACTTCAATCCATTACCTTGGCTAAACCCATCATCTATCATTTGGCTCAAAGGGAGAACAGGCAAATCTCTCATCAATTTACCCCCCATCCCATATATTCCAAATCACTGAGGGCTACAAGGAATGGCACTATCAGCAATGAGCAGCGAAGGCCTGCAGCACCTGGAAATACAGCTAGTCCTCGCTTAATGATGGTAGTTGGGACCAGCAACTCAGTCGTGATCAGAAAGTGTGACATTACATGACCAAGCCAAAGTTGCGGCAGTTCCAGGTGCTGTCATTAGGAGAATCCCATGTGATCACAGCATCCTGCAGTCATGCGATTGCCATTTGCAACCTCCTGCTAGCTTCCCTATTGATTTTGCTGGTTGGAAGTAGGCAGCAAAGGTCACAAGTGGTGATCACATGGCCGCGGGATGCTGCAACGTCATAATTGTGCGCTGGTTGCCAAGACCCCAAATCACAATCACATGACTGTGGGGATGCTGCGACAGCTGCAACTATGAGGAACAGTCATAAGTCCGCTTCTTCAGCACCACTGTAACTTCAAATGGTCGCTGAACAAGGACTACTTGTATGCAAAATGGCAATGGAGTTGACAAAAAAGGCATCCCCCAAACTAATGAAACCACTAGAAGCATGGCCATGCGAAGCTTATTTTTGTAGAAGCAGCAGAAAACCTGTATGCACTCATCTGGGAAAGAACCAGCCAAAATCAGCTGGCAGAAACAACATCTCTTGAAGACAGGTTTAGCACTCTTTTTCAAGACTGCTGAACAAGGGTTTTAGGAAAACAGTTCCTGTGTTCTTGCAGAACAGCCCAATATCTATTTTAGTAAGAAACCCATACAACATATAACAAACACTTTGAAATGGGAATCAGGCATAATGTTGAAGCCAGATGTCTGGTCTCTCCTTCAGCCCAAGCTAAAATGGCCATTGAGTGCAATTATCAAGCTGGTCAAATCCCATCCCATAACTGTATTATTACCAACACTGTCAGTGAGCTATTGCGGATCATTCATACAGCAAGAGTTGTGTCAAAGGAAGAGGGAAAACATAACTTTAATATCAGAACAACTGTAACTGCTTCTGCCTCTGGTGATGAGATAAAAGTGACATGTCCTTTAAAAATAGCTAGCAAAGTATTTTCATTCTGTGGTCAACAAGATGCAAGGATGAGTTTTAGATGTGTCAATGTGTCACCCCCCTCCCCCCATCCTGTTGTGCTGCCTCATCATGGGCAATATATGCCAAGAGTTTATATTCCCAGCAGGGTCACCCAAGGCATGAGGTCATCCTAGCTGCCCTGCTAAAGCAAGTAGGACCCTATACTGGGCAACAACAATATAGGAAGTTGCTGGAGATGGATGATCACTTTAACAACAATGGCAAAGACATCAATTTACACTGCATGGGAAAAGGCAATGGTAAACCATTCCTGTATTTTTAGCAAGAAACCACATGGATAGAAAATATAAAATGATTGAATATATAGTGCTGGATGATGGGCCCCTCAGGTCAGATGACACTCAACATACTACTGAGGAAGAGCTGAGTAGTAATGGTATTTATGACGTGGCTAAATTAAAGCCTCTGAGATGTCTATTTGCTGAAGTTGCCATACAGGAAAAGAAAATATGAAGTTGCAAAGGCAGAGTTACACTGGGAACATGGAACATATGATACATGAACACAGAATAGTTCAACACAGTGAAAGATGAAATGAAATGAAAGAACTACAAATTGATATCTAAGGCATTGGTGAATTGAGATGGACTGGGATTGGGCATTTTCAGTCAGAAGATTACACTGTTTGCTGCTCAGGATATGAAAAACAAAGAAGGAACAGCATTGTCTTTATAATTAGGAAGGGTAGCAAGAAAAATATTTGGCTACAATGCAATCAATGACTGAATAATATCAGACTTCATGGACAACATGAATTTCACATGCTAGCAAGATAATGTTTAGGATCATCCAACACAGATTAGAGCCCTACATGGAAAAAGAGATGCCAGATGTTCAAGCTGGCTTTAGAAAAGGCTGAGGAACATAAGACATTATTGCTGATATTGCTGATATAACTGAGAAAGCTAAAAAATACCAAGAAAAAGTCACAATATGCTTCATTGATTATAGAAAAACCTTAGATTGTGTTGATCACATCAGGCTGTGGAAATGTGCTTAGAAAAATGGAAAACTCAGAACAACTCATTGCCCTCATGCAAAACCTATACACAGATTGGGAAGCCACAGTATGGATAGCACATGGTAAAACAGACTGACTCCAGGTTGGCAAAGGAGGTAAGGCTGCACATTCTCCCCTTATATATTCAACCCATATGCTGAATATATATTAAGGGAAGCTGTATTGGAAGAAGATGAGTACGGTTTTAAAACTGAAGGAAGAAACATCAGTAACCTGCACTATGCTGATGACACTACGCTGATGTTCTCTGATGGCCAAAAATGCAAAGGATCTGCAAACTATAGTAATAAAAGTCAAGGAGCAGAGTGAAAAAAATGGAACTAAAATTAAACATAAAGAAGATCAAACTAATGACAACAGGTGCAACAACCAGCCTTAGAACTATCAGTGAAGATATGGAAGTGGTAGATAGCTTCTGCCTTTTAGGATCAACCATCAGCAGTAAAGGAACAGTCAAGAAATATGTCTCAGACTAGCACTTGGTAGAGTAGCCATGAAGGCCTTGGAGAAAATATTCAGATGTCTGACACATCTATACCTACAAAGATCAGAATAGTGCAGACAATGGTATTCTCTGTGACACTCTATGGAAGCGAAAGCTGAACTTCAAAAAAGCAGGATAGAAATATTGATGCTTTTGAAATTCGATATTGAAGAAAACTCCTGAGAATGGACAGCCAAGAAAAGAAACAAATGGATCATTGAACAAGTCCACCCAGAGTTCTCACTCAAAGCACAAATGACCAGGCTCAAATTATCCTACTTTGGGTTGAAGTTTTGCAAGATATACTTTGGAATATCCTGGAACTGCACCTTAAAGGGCTTTAAACTTTGAAGCAGTTTGAACTGGGACCAGAAGCTCAATGGCAACCAATGCGGTAACTTCAAAATAGGTGTTATCCTAGCTTGTCAGGGTTGTCCTGTCAGGAGTCTAGCCAACTGTAGCTTTCAGATCATCTCCAAAGGTAGCCCAGCAATCAACTGGTGATAAAGAGATGGATTACAACCACCAGGACACCAATAAAAATCACACCAGCCAGATTTGAGCAAAGGCAGCCTGATTTCCACCTGCTCTTTAAGCAGGAACCAGGAAGCCAGACAAAGTCCCAAACTGCAAACCAGCTGCTTAGAGTTCTTTATATCTTTCTGCTAACAATGAGAGGTCATCCAGATTTTTGTAGCCCAGATATGGAAGCTCTATTCAGAGGAATCAAACTTGCAATATGTAGTCCTATTCCTTCAACCAACATTTTGTAACTATCTTCGCTTACATTGCCTTTACTTTCCACTGGTCTAGTTAGCAGATTTTGAGTCTGTCGTTCTTTAAAAAAAACAAAAATCCAACGAGCCCAAAGTCTGCTGTCCGCCTCTGCTTTGAGATATTTAACACGAGGAAAGAGATTGTGACTTCTCCCACCCACACGCTCTTCGCGGCCAAAGAGGAAGTGCACATAGACTTAACACACACACACAGCTAAACACACATATAAACGTCAAACCCAGCTAGTCTCTGACCCCTCCACGGGACAGTTTGCAATTTGCAACACAGAAACCCGACAAAGTACGCTGGGGCGTGTATTATTGTTTGACTGGACGTGGGGAATAATATTAGTGTGTGAGTGTGTGCACGTACGGCGGGAGGGGTATTTAAAAAAAAAAAGTTCATTTCCTCAGCCCCCTTGAGGTTCGCGGAGCTTCTACCGCCACCTTTCCTGTTTCCTTCCACCCTCGCTTCAGCCCGGCTGCAACAGCCACAGCTCCAAAGAGAGGAGGCGAGGCGCTACGAGATGGGCGGCTTTCCTGCCAAAATACTGGTGGGAGCTTGACAGGAATGGGGCTGGAAAGACTCCAGAGCTGACCTGACGCTCCGGAGACCGCACCAAAATGCACAGCCCAAGTTTGCCCCAGCAAAGTACCTGCGTCCTGTGTGCTTGCTTGCTTGCTCGCTCGCTCGCTCGCCCACCGCTACTGGAGCCCCGTTCCCCAAAGATGGTGGCGACCCCTCCACTCCGCTCTCGCCGTCCCAGCTGACTCGGCCGAAGACTCGGCTTGCCTGGGCCGAAGTGAATCGACGGCCGAAAGGAGCCACTCGCTCCGGTCGTCATCGATTCGCTCGGAGTTCTATTCGCGGCCCTGGCTTTGCCGCCTCCGCCTCCTCTGTCATCTCGCGCTTTTGGGCGGGCACTCCACCACTGCTTATTTCGCCCGTGGAGAGCGATAACAGGGAGTTGAGGACGGGAAGAGGCGTGATGGGGAAGAGAGTGGTTGGTAGGAGCACAACGGGAGAGTCATAAGGAAGGGAGGGAACTGTCTTGGAGGAATCCTTGAATATTTCCAAATTAAGAATTAAGACGAGCGTGGAGGAAATTTAGGGCTATCTCTATGCTGCAAAAATCCGGATAATCACTAGGTGGCAGCAGAGAAGCTCAGGAAGGTCTATCTCTTCGCTGCTGTCCAGATTTTTGCAGGCCAGATATAGAGGTCCTGCACTGAATAACGTAAGGTCGCGATCCTATACAGACTACTGGGAGCCACTCCGTTGGAACTGATTGGTTCATCAGATCAGTAAGCATACATAGGATCGGGGCTGGATTCACCCAAGGCACTTCGCTATAATGTGATTGGCTGCTTGGTGTGTTCCGCAGTCATTGGAAGGCATCTGTATTCATAGAAATTATGAAGCTTAAAGGAGCCTTTAGGAAGGCCGCACAAAGCTTCAGAAGGATGATTTGCTTCAATAATATCTTGAATGAACACTCCTTTGAATCTGTTTCAGGATGCCCCTTGTTATGCTAAAGAACAAAGTACAGCTGCCAGGTTGTTTTGCTTTGTGTCAGATACATTGCTGAAGTCAAGGTACGCTGTCCACTGCATTCCCACGACCAACTAAACTGGTTATGCTGTCACAAAAAGGAGATTAGGTTAGATTAGCAAGATTTATCCCAGATAACCGCATGCTGATTCCTGCCAGGCAGTGCATACTTTCCCAAGTGATTACAAACATTGTTTAATCATTTGTTGACTTCTATTTTGTTCCACTATTACCCTTTTTGAAATTGTTTGTAGTTGAGCTTTCTTTTTTAGGAACTCTGACTATATTAGAATCTTTTCCCCATTACGTTTCTCCTGCATGAATCCCACACTCATTGTTCTAAGTTTATCAAAATCTGTTTTTCAAGGTATGCATTTGAGTACACTCATCTTTAGTTTCTTTTAGAATCAACTAATCCAGCATTACAAGGTCACTCAGCCTCAAACTTTGTACCATGTCTACCATCTACTAAGGCTTACCTGGCTGGTTGGGATAAAGTCAGGAAAGTTGACCTTCCTGTGCCGTCTTCTACCCTGTGAAGGAGAAAGTTGTCAGCAAGGCAAGTAAGTCCTGGAAGAACCATGCTTGACAAAGTTTGGCTTCCAACAGATGTTGGGGAAATAAGTCAGACTTAGCCTTATTCAAAGTGATTTAAGCAGTCTTTCTAAGTTTTCCTGTTATATGCAATGAAATAAGACACAATTTGCTGCTGCTGATGCACCTCCACTGTAAAACTACAGCTTACACAAGTTGTTCCCTACGAATTTCATTTGAAAGAAAAAAAAACCCACAGTATTCTTGCAAAAACTACCAGAATGTTTTAATACTGCTAGTGGGTAGCATTAGAAATTATCAGTCATGGAATTCAATAGCAATGAAATGAAAAGTGTCAAAAAATATACAGGTTATAAACCTGTGAGGAAACAAGAAATACAGTCCATTTCATTTATAATCACTAGCGCTGTCAATTGAGTAGAGTATGCAAGAATATAGTAATTTCTATGCATAATAATAATTTTACATAATTTCAGAAGCATCTTGGATATAACCTCTGCTGCGAATACTTCTAAGTTATAAACATTGTGACTCATTTTGAGAATGCAAAGCCACTAATATATATGTTTCAGTAATAGAATCAAATTCTGTCTTCAACATTATTAAAATATGCCTTTAACTCCAAGCCCTACTAATGAAAATTAGTCATTATCAGATTCAGTTATTTCTGGTATTATTCATTTGGTTTATCCTGCCTTTATTTATTTATGTATTTTCCCCACAAAAACAACAACCCTGTGAGGTGGGTTGGGCTGAGCAAGAGTGACTGGCCTAGAGCTACCCAGCTTTGTATGTCTGAGAAGTTGACATTCTAGGACATTTTATAAAATAGGCATTGTAGCCTAGATTGGCAGAAGGACATAGTGGCTGAGAAGAGTGAGGGAGAGGATCGGCTCATACTCGGAATGGCAGCGTGATCAGGTGAGCTTGTAAGATATTCTCAGTCAGAATGTTGGCAGCTGTAATAGCTGTGAGAAGGGAAAGTGGTTGAAAATGGGTTGGGTGGGATATGCAGTGCCTATAACTACTCAGTGGAGAAGGGGAGAAAGGGTGAGACATACACCAGTCTTGTCCTACTAACCTCGTAAAATTCTTCCCAGATTCTTCCTGATTTTGCTTTGTCTGAAGCCCAGAAAACCAAAGCATTCTGAGTTTTGTTCTGGGCTTGAAACAAAGTGTTTTTTCTGTTTTGTGCATACTCCAGCTTTTGAAGTATCTTACATATCTTATTATCATATCATATCATATTGTATATCTTAATCTTCTGTTAAGAGATTTTAAAAATAAAAACAAACATCTTCTTGAATGAAAGAAGATTGTAAACCAAAAGCAGTACTTTTGACAAGTTGAATTTATCTGCACTATGTGCTTGAAAATACCAGTCTGAATATGTTTTTGAGAAGTGTGAAAGCAATGGAGGATATGTTGACTGAATGCAAATTGAATGAGGTTTAGTGATACAGCTTTTAAAAAGTTAAGAGTTTGACCACACTGCTAGGGATTTCTGTTCTTTTTCAAAGGCTAAAGTGAGTCATTGAACAGTTGCATATGTGAGAAGCCAAATCTCGGTGGCCTGTTAAGCAGCAAAACTATGCAGAGCCTATGACTCACCATCCCATGATTCTGTTCACCAGTAGCTCATGTTTTCCCAACTTCTGACAGCTGACAGACTTTGTTCCCAGTTGAAACTGGAGACAGATGTCATCCTTACATCCAAAAGATTGTGAAAAAAATAAAATTAGATGGAGCTCAAAGCTAAATTGGGTAATACCTTTATCATTGCATAATTTTTTCTAGGCTAGAAGTCAAACTCCACCTTTGAATGGCATGCTGCTCCCAAAAGTGGGTAGGCCAGGACCAAAATTGATTTGATTTAATTTAATTTAATGTTAATGTTAATTACAATATAGTTAATCAAAGTTAATATTGTCAATATCAATCATGCATTTAATGATTTTCCTCATCTTTCTTGTTTATTCGTTTAGTCGCTTCCAACTCTTCGTGACTTCATGGACCAGCCCACGCCAGAGCTTCCTGTTGGTCGTCAACACTTCCAGCTCCCCCAGGGACGAGTCCGTCACATCTAGAATATCATCCATCCACCTGGCCCTTGGTCGGCCCCTCTTCCTTTTCCCCTCCACTCTCCCTAGCATCAGCATCTTCTCCAGGATGTCCTGTCTTCTCATTATGTGGCCAAAGTATTTCAGTTTTGCCTTTAATATCATTCCCTCAAGTGAGCAGTCTGGCTTTATTTCCTGGAGGATGGACTGGTTGGATCTTCTTGCAGTCCAAGGCACTCTCAGAATTTTCCTCCAACACCACAGTTCAAAAGCATCAATCTTCCTTCTCTCAGCCTTCCTTATGGTCCAGCTCTCGCAGCCATATGTTACTACGGGGAACACCATTGCTTTAACTAGGCGGACCTTTGTTGTCAGTGTGATGTCTCTGCTCTTAACTATTTTATCGATTTGTCATTGCTCTTCTCCCAAGGATTAAGTGTCTTCCGATTTCCTGACTGCAGTCAGCATCTGCAGTAATCTTCGCACCTAGAAATACAAAGTCTTTCACTGCTTCTACATTTTCTCCCTCTATTTGCCAGTTATCAATCAAGCTGGTTGCCATAATCTTGGTTTTTTTGAGGTTTAGCTGCAAGCCAGCTTTTGCATTTTCTTCTTTCACCTTTGTCATAAGGCTCCTCAGTTCCTCTTTGCTTTCAGCCATCAAAGTGGTATCATCTGCATATCTGAGATTGTTAATGTTTCTTCCAGCGATTTTAACTCCAGCCTTGGATTCCTCAAGCCCAGCATGTCGTATGATGTGTTCTGCATACAAGTTGAATAGGCAGGGTGAGAGTATACAGCCCTGCCGTACTCCTTTCCCAATCTTAAACCAGTCCGTTGTTCCGTGGTCTGTTCTTACTGTTGCTACTTGGTCGTTATACAGATTCTTCAGGAGGCAGACAAGATGACTTGGTATCCCCATACCACTAAGAACTTGCCACAATTTGTTATGGTCCACACAGTCAAAGGCTTTAGAATAGTCAATAAAACAGAAATAGATGCTTTTCTGAAACTCCCTGGCTTTTTCCATTATCCAGCGGATATTGGCAATTTGGTCCCTAGTTCCTCTGCCTTTTCTAAACCCAGCTTGTACATCTGGCAATTCTCGCTCCATGAATTGCTGAAGTCTACCTTGCAGGATCTTGAGCATTACCTTACTGGCATGTGAAATGAGTGCCACTGTTCGATAGTTTGAACATTCTTTAGTGTTTCCCTTTTTTGGTATGGGGATATAAGTTGATTTTTTCCAGTCTGATGGCCATTCTTGTGTTTTCCAAATTTGCTGGCATATAGCATGCATTACCTTGACAGCATCATCTTGCAAGATTTTGAACAGTTCAGCTGGGATGCCGTCGTCTCCTGCTGCCTTGTTATTAGCAATGCTTCTTAAGGCCCATTCAACCTCACTCTTCAGGATGTCTGGCTCTAGCTCACTGACCACACCGTCAAATCTATCCCCGATATTATTATCCTTCCTATACAGGTCTTCTGTATATTCTTGCCACTTTTTCTTGATCTCTTCTTCTTCTGTTAGGTCCTTGCCATCTTTGTTTTTGATCATACCCATTTTGGCCTGGAATTTACCTCCAATGTTTCTAATTTTCTGGAAGAGGTCTCTTGTCCTTCCTGTTCTATTGTCTTCTTCCACTTCCATGCATTGCTTGTTTAAAAATAATTCCTTATCTCTTCTGGCTAACCTCTGGAATTTTGCATTTAATTGGGCATATCTCCCCCTATCACTGTTGCCTTTTGCTTTCCTTCTTTCTTGGGCTACTTCTAGTGTCTCAGCAGACAGCCATTTTGCCTTCTTGGTTTTCTCTTTCTTTGGGATGTATTTTTTTGCCGCCTCCTGAACAATGTTGCAAACTTCTGTCCATAGTTCTTCCGGGACCCTATCTACTAAGTCCGGTCACTTAAATCTATTCTTCACCTCCACTGCATATTCCTTAGGAATATTAGTGAGCTCATATCTAGCTGATCTGTGGGTCTTCCCTAATCTCTTTAGTCTGATCCTCAATTGTGCAGTAAGAAGTTTGTGATCGGAACTACAGTCAGCTCCAGGTCTTGTTTTTACCGACTGTATAGATGTCCACCATCTTTGTCTGCAAAGGATGTAGTCAATCTGATTTTGGTGTTGTCCATCTGGTGAAGTCCAGGTATAAAGCCGTCTCTTAGGTTGTTGGAAGAGAGTGTTTGTTATGCAGAGTGAGTTGTCTTGGCAAAATTCTATCAGCCTATGTCCTGCTTCATTTTGTTCTCCCAGGCCATGCTTACCTGTAATTCCAGGTGTCATTTGACTGCCCACCTTAGCATTCCAGTCTCCTGTGATGAAAATAACATCTCTTTTAGGCGTGTTGTCCAGTAGGTGCTGCAGATCCTCATAGAACTGCTCTACTTCAGCTTCTTCAGCATCTGTGGTTGGGGCATATATTTGGATCACTGTGACGTTAGATCACTTGCCCTGAATTTGAATTGAGATCATTCTATCATTTTTTGGATTGTATCCAAGCACTGCTTTAGCCACTTTACTATTAATTATGAAGGCTACTCCATTTCTTCTGTGGTCCTCTTGTCCACAGTAGTAGATCTGGTGGTCATTTGATGTGAAGTGGCCCATTCCAGTCCATTTCAGTTCACTGATGCCCAAAATGTCTATCTTTAATCTTGACATCTCACCAATAACCACATCCAATTTGCCCTGGCTCATAGATCTTACATTCCAGGTTCCAATGGTGTGTTGATCCTTAGAACATCGGATTCGCCGTTCACCACCAGCACCGTTGGCCACTAGCCGTCCTTTTGGCTTTGAGCTAGCTGCGTCATCACGTCTGAGGCTAGTTGAACTCATCCTCTGTTCCTCCCCAGTAGCATTTTGACCATCTTCCGACCTGGGGGTCTCATCTTCCGATGGTATACCGACATATCTCTGGTTGTACTGATCCATTGAGTTTTCATGGCAAGAATACTGGGGTGGGTTGCCATTACCTTCCCCAGGGATCGCATTTAGTCTGACCTCTCTGTCATAACCTTCCCGTCTTGGGTGGCCCTTCACGGTTTAGCTCATGGCATCATTGAGGTGCTCAAGCTCCAGCACCACGACAAGGTAACGATCCTTTGCTGAAGTTTCCTCATCTATTTCATTACAATTTGGTAAGAATTCCTGGAAGGCCTCTTGGGGCATAGGCATATAAAATTATGCATGGTGTGGATGGTGAGAAAACTTTCTTACGTGCTCATCATATTTGAACCCAGGATCATCCAGTGAAGCCAGTAGTCATCTCAAAATAAAAAAATGTTGTTTGTTGTGTTTTAAAATGTTGTGTTTTACTGTTATATTTAATGGATGTTACTTTTTTAAAGAAGAAACATGGTTTAAGGATTCTTTAAATAAATGTAAGTGGGTTAAACCGCTGAGCTGCTGAGCTTGCCGATCGAAGGTCTGCAGTTCGAATCCGCGTGACGGGGTGAGCTCCCGTTGCTAGTCCCAGCTCCTGCCAACCCAGCAGTTCGAAAACATGCAAATGTGAGTAGATTAATAGGCACCGCTTCAGGGGGCAGGTAACGGCGTTCCGTTTAGTCATGCTGGCCACATGACCATGGAAGTGTCTATGGACAAACGCCGGCTCTTCGGCTTTGAAACGGAGATGACAACGCCCCCTAGAGTCAGGCACGACTGGACTTAATGTCAAGGGAAACCTTTACCTTTACTTTAGGACAGATGAAAGGAAGTACTGCACTGTGAACTGGGGGGTTGGAGGGGGAGGAGGCAAATGGCCACACTTGTGTTGCGACATCATCATACCAACAACATGTTTATGTACTTTTGTCATATATCATGACACAATTATATTATTGGATCATTTGTGTGATGAAGTCACAACATACATTATCATTTTGACATAATTGTGATTTGTTGTTGATGCTTGTGTAGCCTGAAACAGTTTGCAGTCCTTGGCCTTCTAAAAAAATGTGAAGTGCTGCTCTTGGGCACCAAAAGATTGCTCACCGCTACCACTACTTTCACAAACCAGAGTGGATGGATTTACACAATGCTCTAACGGAAACCTATTATGACCTAGCATGCTATATGTTCCAGGCCAGAAGTTGGATGAAGTGACCAACATTTGCTTTTTTCTGATTTGCTAGATGTTGATTTTGGAGGAGCATTCAGTATCCCCAACAGCAAGAAGTTGTTTTTCTCATAATAATTTGACCTTCCTGCAAACAGTGGAGATACTCATGCTATGGTGCCAAATTTTCATCTTCCCCAGAATGAGACATTAAAATATGATTATGGTATCTGAAGGAAATGGCTCAATGGGATAATAACCCTAAGTGATAGCTTTAGAAGAAACACCCTGTAAAGTATAATAAGATCTGGACTGTCTTTTTGGGTTAGGTTGACCTCTACTTTGCACCACACATTATGATACCCAACGTTGTCTCAGAGGGTGATTTCACACTGGATTTGCATTAAATATATATTCCTCCTATTTTGAGATATATAAGGAAGAATGCAGTTTTAGAAGCGTAGTACAAACCATGACACTTTGTTCCTGAAATTAAAAGAAGTTACCATTAGGAGTTACGCATTTATATTAGAAAAACTTCTATTGGAATAAAGAACAGTTGGATTGTTGTATACTGCCCAGAGTCACCTTCAGTGAGATGGGTGGCCATATAAATTTGACAAACAAACAAAAGGGAACAAACAAAGAAAAGGAATGCTGACCACACTTCTCTATTGCCAAGATTCTTAAAAGTAATATTATTTAGGAAGCATTTGTGAGCCTACTGCCAGTCTTAGCATATTTTCTGCGTATTTTTATTTTTTCCTAAGTGTTCATCAAAATACAATTCTTATCTTTTCACTTATGCTTTTAGCTCTTTCACCATAAGAGGTATGGTATAAGACATTTGTAAAAAAAGAAATAAACTATTTTCTTTAATTTCAAAAATATGAGATTAAGGATAGATTTTTTTTCTCACCCATCAAAAGCAGCAATTTAGTATAACATTAAGAATAGATAAACTGTTGCTTGTTTCCACAGTTATCCTTTGAAAAATCAAGCTGTAGTTATTGCTTAATATTTCAGAACAGTAAGGACAGAGGACTTAATCTAGTTTGTCTAGCTTTGGGTTATCCTAGGGAAAGTTCTCATCATGAATCTTCTCTGAGCATTGTGTGAACTTGCCTGCTCATAGTTTATTGACACACTTTGGAGTTCTAACCTGAAGCAACCAGTCCTTATGCATGTTTACTCAAAAAATAAGTCACCGTGTGTTCAGCTGTGGTGACTGTCCCTTATGAATGAATTTCTTTGATCCCAGAGGTCTTCTGAGAAATCATGCTGTGTCACGTTATAAAGTCCAACTTACTTTATGATATGTACACATTTACTTAAAACAATGAGACTTATTTCTGAGCAGATAAGTAGGATTGCACTGGATAGAGCTATCTGATCTGGGCTGCAAACATAGGGACGACCATGAGATGGAAACAAAGAAGTACAAAGAACCTAAACTCTTTGTTGCCACATTGTGGTGATTCTGAATTTGGCTACCCAGATCTAGTTGTTGATCTCAGTAAGAAACAATGAACAGCCATCTACAGATGATGATTAATCTAGCCTGTTATTTTTCACTCTTGACTTTTTATTTGGATCACTGTATTATCTCAAGGAGCAGCTATATTCCAGCAGCTAAGTAAAAGGTATAGATTACAGGTTCCAGGTACACACCTCAGACAGCCAGAAGGACTCTGGTTACTTTGTGGGCTTTTTGTAGGTGATTCTGACATTGGCCTTTACCTTTACAAGTTGGCTAAATAATATTTCTAACATGGACTGTTTTCACATATTCCATAAATACATGAACATTTCAGATGTGTTTTCCAGAGTTTGTATTCGTACAGTTTTAAAGCATTTTTTCTGGGTTTGGGGTAAAAATGCCTTGGCAGCAGCTTACAGAAGTCTACCCTATCTACAACCTTGCAGTTTCAAAGACATGATACAGAAAAAAAAGGGGTAGGGAGGAAAGGGGGGGAGTAAACTTAGATAATCGGCTTCTAGCATTAAATTGTAGTTTTTCACGTGACAGCTAGATACAATTGCCCATGAGAAAGAGCCGATGGCACTGCCTTTTCAGCGGGCTGCTGGAATGGTTCTTGCTTTTCATTCCCAGATGCTTTTCTGTGGAAAATCTCACTCATCCCACAAGTGCCCAGATAATGGAATTACCAGGTGGGGAAACTGTCAAATCAGTATGTCTGGGGTCACACCCTATGCTAAGTGACAAGGTGGCCTCCTTGGTTTTAGTTTAGCACAATTCATGAACCCGCTCCTGAGCTTCATCTTATGCCTGAACCGGATCATAATGGCTTATTTTTAAATTTCTGGATTACAGTATCTGGATCCAGCCATTGGCACTCACTGGGTGACAGGAGCCAGAGAGACTAGCCAGGCTGAACGCTGCCTGCAAATCCTAAATTATTTGCTTCTTGAGCAGTCCCTGGATTATTGGAGGAAGAGACCAGGCAAAGTTCCCAAGAGTTTTTTCTGGAGGAGGTAAAGGGTACACACAGATGTATAATTATTACCAAAAAGGAACTGTCTATCATTTTGGATCCATGTGGCAATTAGCAATGAGACCTGGATGCCAAATCAACCAAACTCGATTGACCTGATGAATCAAGCAACCTCCGAAGTAGGCCCGCCCTCTTTCTCCTCCAGTCTTTCTCCTTAAGCAGAGCTGTGGCCAGACACCTGAAGGACGTTTTACACCTCTAGCTGAGAACCTTCATTGTTTCTCTGGCTTCTTCACCCTTGCCTTTCCACCTTTTAATTAATAGTATGGCTGCTGTAATTATCTCCTCCTGCTCTTTATTTCCCTGAAGAAAATCTAGCCCAACAGGAAGTGAATAACAGCACTAGAGGACAGTTTACACACGATGCTTTCATTGAGCCGTTTCCCCCTTGGCTTTCGTATTTTATCTTTCAAGAATGCCTTTAATATCTTGTACAGTATATTGTATGTACATGGCTGATTATATAAACATCTCTTTAATCGCCAAGATTAGTTTAGCTAGAGACTGACTTTCTTTTCATATTTCACCTTTTTATTTTGTACAATGTGCTTTTGTGTTTATTATTATCGTTGTCTATATGTTAATGTATTTTAGATGAAGCTGACTAAACCTGCATAGGATGTCAGTGTCACTGGCTGCTCTAACCGAGGCCTTGTTGAATAATAGCAGTCTTCCATGACTATCATTTTCTAACAGTAGGCTCTGTCATCAGAATTCAACTCCCTATTAAGTTTCCTTCTTTACATTGGCTTGATTTTTTTTTCCTTCCTGTTTTCATGAGGTTGATTTTTTTTTAGCCAGTTCTAAAAACTTGGTTAGGAGAACAATTCTCTCTTCAAAGCTCACTGAGTCTATCTGCAAAGCCCATTCAGTCTGTTACAAGCCCTAAAACAATTTATAACAATATATATCTTTCCTATACTTCATTGCAATATTAATATTTAAAACAGTACCTTAAACCAATTTTGGACACATTTCTCCCTCCATGAGCCACCGCGTGCATATGGTCAAGGTGGTCTGATCTTCAGTGGGTCCCCCAACTTTCAAGATGAAAAACCCCTTCAACTAATACACATGTAAAAGCTGATTTTAGGATCCACTTCAACTATTTATACACCATAACATGATCATGATCCCTTCCTGTTTGAAGAAGAAAGAACAGTCCATCTTCTCTTAGACTTTCTTTTCATTGGAATGGTGAACATAGATTTGTGTCAGGATTCAGGAAGGATATAGGGCCGTAAATTCCCCCCTTAAAATCTCAAGTTTTTTTTTATGTTGAAGGAATTGTTTAAAATACATTATAGTATTCAGGCATGCAGTTTTCAGTATGACTATATGCTTATTCTTCACAAATTATTAACATTAACAATTATCTCTGCCTGATTCATTCTTCTGAATATTAAAGATTAAACTAGTTTATATTTGAGCTACCTATACCAAAGGCAGAAATCTTTTGACCGTTAATGTAACATGGTGTTCATTTTGTACAGAAACCCCTTTGCTAAAAACTGAAGCGGGCATGCTTTTTTGCACAAATGTCTTTGTTTTGACAAAGGGTGTCCATCCTTTATTGATGAGAGATAAAATAAATGGATGCTCTTAATTCTTGAGTATACACATGAGTGCTTTAATAAAACCTCTTTTCCTCTCCTTCCCAAGGTTTCTCCTGAAAAAGTGCTGACTTTCTGCCCATAGCTTAAATTCTGAACCTGTTTCTAGGCGACTTCTCCTCCCTGTGTAAACCAGCAGTGACTTTGTCTTTGGTTCTGCTCTATTACGAAGCAGTTAACAACTGCTGCTGCTCTGGAGTGAAGAAGCATTTACTGCAAGCGATCACAAGATGGCAGCACAAAAGTAAAATCCTTTTCTTTTAAGAGTTGGAATAAAGAATGGCTCCGTTTGGGATTAATTACATTTCTTTACATGGGTGAATTTCATGCTTGTCCATTTCATGCTTCCCTTTCATGCTTGCACCCAGGGAGACCTTCTCTTCCTCTATTGATTAGTTATTTGCTAAATGTTTTAAACATTTGACTGCCATGGGAGGTTAAGGCAACCTTTGTTTAAAGAAAACAAGTATAAACATTGAGTTCTCGGCACAGGGACTTCCAGAAGAGACTTCGAGGCTGCAGTGCTGAACGTATTTTAGAAGTAAGTCCCACTGACTAGTCTATAGGTGTAGGATTACCCCATAGGCTCACTATTCCCAACCTTCTGTCATTAACTGGTAGAGAGAATTATCCCAAGTAGATAAGAAAGATGGCAATTCATTTCTTGCTCCTGAAGTTTGTGAACTAGAGATCCTATCATCGCTCACCATTGCTCATGCTGGCTGGTACTGCTGGGAGTTGTATTTCAGGCTCTCCACCCCTGTGACTGATATAGGTGGTTTATTCTATAATAGTCCTATTGGTAAGAAAAAGAACCACCCAAATAGAATAAGAAGGTACTTAGAGCAACAGTTACATGGACAACAGCTGTACTCTTGCTCCTTGTGCGGGAGCTTCATTCTTGGGCCAGGGAAACATTTGAGATCTGTTTCTTGAACAGGATTCTGCGAGAGATGCCATTGTGGTATGGTCATCAAAGTTTTTATTCTGATACCTTCTCCCAGTATCTGGTTAATATTACCAATGCCCCACTGAGGAAGGCGTTTACGTTCCTCCACTTACAGCCTATGCTTTCTGTATTTCTCAAAGGGAGATTTTTCAAACGCCTCATGGAACAGCACCTTCCTCCCTCTGGTGCTGGCCAAGTGGAGGACACCATTCAATAGGTCCTCTCTTGCCCTAGCTATGATGAGATTAGGGGGAAAACATTGAAGATAGATAAATGTTAGATGCAGAATGATGGAATTATCTTTTGGCAGATGTGATTCTGCTTATTAGCAGTCAAGTTGCTACTTTTGCTGTGCTCTCTTTGAAACTTGGAAATATATTTTTATGTTCTAAATTACAGCATTGGTTTCTTGTTATGCATGTTGCATTTCTTTTTATTATTATTTTAGCTTTCTTTTTATGTCATGCTGTGTTGTTACAATCTGCGGTCACAACAATAAACTTTGTACTTACTTAACAGCCACATGAAAAAACAAACCAAGATGTATGACCTTTAGTTACTTGAAACACATTCCCATCTGATTCCTTCCCTTGATATGGCAATGCTATATAATTATCTCCATATAATTCCCACACTTGAGTAAATAATTTACTTATTCTGACCAATCTGTCACATTGCAACCAACAATAATTAAATCTGTTTCCTTGCTTGGTTGTTCTAAAGTTAAAGGGTTTTATTTTAATATCATCATAAGTGGATATAATTATTATGAGCTGCGATATGACATATTAATATAGCAAATGGACAAATAGCTACTGATTCCAAGGGTATTTTTATGTATTTATTTTTAAATTTTCTTGGTCATATTTTTGAGGAAAGATGTATACAAACACAAGAATATTTTTTTAAAAAAATATTTTTTATAACACCATACATTCTGAAAGCATAACAGTAAATTTTACTAATGGTGATTACATTCCTCTTCAAGGTTTGTTTGTTTGTTTGTTTGTTTGCTTGTTTTCAATTTTCCAGTCTAGGTATAACCTTTGGATTTTTTGATGGTCTCCCACCCAAGTTCTAAAAAGATTCGATCCTGTATATCTTTTTACGGGTGTGTGTCCATTGTTGTTGTTTCAATCAGCTACAGTTAGTTTGTGAGCCAGTTTGGTGTAGTGGTTTAAGGCACCAGGCTAGAAGCCAGAAGTTTTTAAGTTCTAGCTCTGCCTTGGGCACCAAGCCAGCTGGGTGACCTTGGGCCAGTAGAGCTCTCTCAGCCATAGGAAGAGGGAGGCAAGGGCAAACCTTGCCAAGAAAACTGCAGGGGCTTGTCCAGGAAGTTGCCAGGAGTCAACACTGACTTGAAGGCACACAAAATACAAGGTTAGTTTAGAGATGCCACCTGCTGAAGTGAGGGGCACAAGGGAAAATTATTAAAGATAGGAGGAGTAATCATATTAATTGAATATATTAATTAAAATAATTCTTTTTTTTGTGTGTGTCTTGGGCTGATTTAGTTTTTGAGCTATTGCCCCTGGCCACATGCAGCATTTAATCCAAAAAAGCCTGCACATTCTATCTGAAAGAGATCTTTGCTAATTCTTCTCCCTTCACAGCTACCACTGTTCCAAAGAGATCAACAAGTATCCAAAGGACATTTCTGAGGAAGAATAGAGGAGTGCAAAGATCTCCTCCTCCCCCATTCCACTAACAAAAGTACTCTATTGAATCAGTACCCTTCTGTAGACAGAAGATCCTGGATCCAAGTTTAGTGGTCGCAATCGGAATGTGGCAGCCAGATTGCTAACTGGCTGACTGTCAAGAACATCATGCTAGCTGTTGAAATTTCTCTTGAGAAGTACCAGTTTGCTCCTGAATTCAGTTCACTATACTGGACTTAGCTTGTTAGCCTCCAGACAGCCTGAGATTAGGCAATGGTAGTCACTGGAGAGATGGCTTTTTCTGTAATAGCATTCCAGGTTATGGACCCTTTTGCCTAGATATATTCACCTATTTGTTTCTTTGCCATCTTTTAGATTCCAGACAAAGTCTGGAGTTTGTGTTATTTTGTATTTATATAGTTTTTAACAGAATTTTATTAGTTTGGGGGTATGGGAATCCCAAATAAGGTATACCTAGCAAATGGCTTGCTAGCCTCTGCTTAGATAGAAGCTATGCTTTATGGCAAATCATGAGATGCTACACCACTATGATAAGCATAGCAGATACACTGGGGGATACATTGATGGCAAATCAATATCACTGGAAAAGACAGTCTAGGAAAATGATTGAAAGAAGGTGGGGCCACGGTTGCAAAGAAACAGTACAAGTAATATCGGGCGTATCTTCTATTCCTTTAATCAGTATCAAAGCCTACTCAAGCAGCTTTACAAAAGCACCAGATTTGTTGCAAACAACTGTTCCCCCTTCTCAACAATAGGATGGGGAATAAAAAACAGCTACCCTGTGCAATAATATCCTAACTTGGTTAATGCTGTAGCAGAGAATAGATGCAATGGGTATCTCAGAGTCTTAGAAGGAAGATGGTGGTTTGTAAAAGGCTACAAGCAGAAAACATCACTTTCTTCCATCCCCATCTGTCTCCAACAACAGTGGGGAACACCAGCGGGCTCATCATCAGCTGTGCTACTGGGGCTGTTGGCGTCATCCATGACTGATGTGGTAATACAAGGGTATATGGTGATAATGGGCAGCACATCTGTCATGACTTCCTTGGCTCACTTCAGGTGTGGACAGAGTCCTTCCCAGTCTGGGCACAGGTTGGTAGTTCTGTGGAACTGGGAGTTTGTTGGCAGTTTGTGGTCTGTCTACCTGGTTGTTTTTTTTCCTGCTTCTGTTTTTGTATTTCTACCATTAGTGTTCTCATTCTGCCACCTCATTTGTGCTTCTGTGCTTTTCCATTGTACCTGTCCTAACAACCAGGAAACACACTGAGACAAGGAACTGGTCTCTAATATTTATTGCTAGTACTTAACAGGAATCCTAACAAACTGAAGAAGCGTGGGGAAAACCCAGCCATATAACCCCCAAGGGTTAAGGCGGTCCCGATCTGTGTCTCTTTGAATGGCTGAACAATTCATCAGTGCTACGCATGCGCTTGACAGTCTGGATGGGAGCCCCCTGCTCGCCATCCTTACTCATGACAGTACCTCTGTTCAGTGCCCATTCAGCTGACATATTCATACTCCTAGTGTTATGCAGGTATAAGATTGTTAACTGCTGTTAGCTCCTGTTATTTTTCATTTCATTTCATTTCATTTCGTTTCTCATATCGTTTAATCTTTTATTTTGTGACTGTAACATACTGTAAAAGGCAGAGTAAAAAAGTACTGAGAATCAGAAATTTGTGCTTTTCAAGACAAACTTAGCTTGAATGGGTATTGTTTTAACTACAGAAGTAGCTAGTTCCAAAATAAATGTGGTGAAAAGTTCTTTTAACAGCTCTCCCAGGTTGCTAAGGTTGTCTTCAGTCAGACATTTTAGCATGTAATCATGGTTCATTGACTGAAATTTCATGGATCATCCAGATAGCATCTTTGTCCTTGAGTTACTAGTCTTCAAATTTCCCTTTCATCCTTTTTTTTTCCTGAATTGGGATACCCTAACCCCTGAACACCTCAGGAGTTCTACACACCTGCCTGCATATTTTTAATGATTTTTTAAGTATTAGAATTCCGGAATTGCGGAATTCCAAATTAGTATTCTTGCAGTTTTGAAATTATCTCTGTACCTCTCCTTGGCCTCTTTGTTCGTCTTTCACATTCAGGATTTAAGGACCAGTTTTCCTTGTCAGCACAGTAGCATGTCGCTGACTTGTAGGCCCAAGTTTTAAAAAGTTTTGTTCTGCATGACGTGTGAAACATTCAAGCCAAATTCAATTCCCAGTGGTTGAAGTTGTGCAGGTTTTCAGCAGTGTTAGAGAAGGAGTTGGCCACCTTCTGAGATTCACTTTCTTGGTCTAGCCTAAATTCCAGAATTTCCCAGTGTTCTCCAATTTAATACTTAACTTGCATAACTGTTTGAGATGAGTCAAGGTCTGCTGGGTTACCAGCTATAAATTAGTGTTGTGTAGTGGTTAAGGTATTGGGACGTGGTGGCGCTGCAGGTTAAACCGCTGAGCTTCTGAGTTTGCTGATCCAAAGGTCGGCGGTTCGAATCCGCGTGACGGGTTGAGCTCCTGTTGCTAGTCCCAGCTCCTGCCAACCCAGCAGTTCGAAAACATGCAAATGTGAGTAGATTAATAGGTACCCCTTCGGTGGGCAGGTAATGGCGTTCCGTTTAGTCATGCCGGCCACATGACCACAGAAGTGCCTATGGACAAACGCCGGCTCTTCGGCTTTGAGACGGAGATGAGCACCGCCCCCTAGAGTTGGACACGACTGGACTTAATGTCAAGGGAAACCTTTACCTTTACCTAGTGGTTAAGGTGCCAGGCTAGAAACTGGGAAATGATGAATTCTAGTCCTGCCTTAGGCACAATGCCAGCTGGGTGACCTTGGGCCAGTGACTCTCAACCCTAGGAGGAAGGCAAGGGCAAACCACTTCTGAAATCTTGCCAAGAAAATTGCAGGGACATGTCCAGGCAGTGGCCAGGGGTCAACACTGGCTTGAAGGCACATTATTATTATTATTATTATTATTATTATTATTATTATTATTATTCCTATATGGAAGAAAAAGATACAGGGTAGAGTCTAATTGTCTATTTAAGCAGCACAAGGAAACAATATGGGTCCTCAGAATGAGCTCTGGTTTCCAAATCCTCAGGTTTCCAAAGCAGAACTGGTGAACTTGGAAGCTTTGGGGATAGGAGAGGATGAGACCATTCTATAGGAGCCAAAGTCATCTTGTCAAAGTACAACCAATGTGATGTCATAATCAACCATACCCTGATATTTTATACTTCTGGAATTCCAAAGCTTAAAAAATGATGCTAGATGCCAAAGTAGCTATGTGTAAAACAACTGCACACATGTTCATAATTATCCCTGTGTTGGGAATTACAACATCAGTGAACAGGGAATAAAGAAATGCCAAGTGGGGGTTTCCTTGAAATCTTTAGAACAGGAACAATTTGTATGAACTGCACATTGCAGTTTTGAAAGCAACAAAAATGGAAAATTGACAGCTTGATGCAAGAGAAGGCACAGCTCAGGAAAGCTGTTAAGGAAGAGATCATGTACTATATCCCATGATGTTATTCTGTATCATATTGTAGGAACCCTGTAATGGCAAAACAAGTGTTAGGCAACATTTTTTTTTAACTTATACTGAGAATCAAAGTTATGATGATCAGAATTTTGTAATGAAAATTAATCATTATTCTGTGTTTTTGCTTATTTGTAGTTCCCAAATTGCATTTATGCAAGAGACATAGCTATCATGTGGTCCCCCAGAATCTAGAACTTCCTTTGAATGTTCAATAACTACATTAAATTGCAAGATCTGGTTTACTAACTACCTGATGTGCAACAATCAAGCTCCTATGGCACTACTTTAAAGAAGAGATGGACAAATCATGATATGCTAATAATTCTCTAGCAGATTTGAAGTGGATATTCAAGAATCTCCAGCTTCCACTTGTTAAACAAGAGCAATAAAGTATAACTCTCTTCCTGTTCTAAATTATACAGCTGAAGTGTTGAATGTATGAGGTAACAGGATTATTTTTTTGTCTGTGAGCTCTACTCGTTTTGGTACTCAGTAAATTCCTGGCTTCTGGATTATTTCCTTCTGACTCTGGTTGATGGACCTTGAGATGCTAGTAAAAACGAAGTAGATTGTGCATGCCTGAAGTCTGCCTACCCTGGTATAAAGTAGCACAGAAAAATGTTTCTTTTGTTTTGCTTCTCCAAAAATGTCCAAAAACCTCACATTGGCCATTATGGATAGAAGACTTTCCCATGCTTGTATGTATGGTTTTTTACCCTAGAAAAGATTCCATCGCTGAGTCAACTGATTTGTTTCCTATCAACAAGCAAAATCCTACATGCGTTTACTCGGGTATGCCTTTTGGGTTCAGTATAGTTATGAAAGCGTTTGCTCTGCTCTCCTTTTGTACAAGATATTTGCTGTGATTTCTTGAGCAAATAAGCTGTGCACCAAAGATGTGAGCTAGCTATTAGAGCTACAGGAATTAAATAGTGGGTTGAGTACAAGGCTGAGCAGCACAGCATTTAATAAAAGTCTGTAATGAGTGTTGAGGACATTTATAAAAGTTGCTCAGTTACACTGCATACAGACATGGCCCAAGTGTTGCAGTTACTTCACAGTCTGCTTCCTTTGAAATATGTGAATCATTTTCCTTTTCTTCTGGCTTGGAGTGATTTTGGTTTGTCGATTATTAGAAGCTCACAAATGTTAGGCAAACACATAGCATACCCTTGTGTAAATTGTTATGTAGAGTACACCGGCCAGGCTACAAAGAACTGTGAAACTAGTTCTGCAAGGCCTTGCACACTTAGGACTTAACTGTGCTAGAACTGAGGATCAGAATTGCCACATATTAGCCGTCTTTGGAACTGAAGAAAGAAATAGGATTTAGATTCTAACCTCCTTCACCTCCACCTCCAGCTGCCCAAATCCTTCAGAGAGAGGTTCAGGCTAACAGAGAGGCTGCGGTGGGTGCTTAAGAACTCTAGTTAACTACAGTATCTGATCTTTTTCCTGAGAACTCCTTGAAGGAGGGGGTTATGAAGGTGGTTGCTGAAAGAGAATGGAAGAGAAATTAGCAACAATCACTTCCTTTAGAATCAGCATTTTTAATAGCCATTTGACTATTTATATTAAGACAATTAAGTCAGGTTATGCTGTTTACGTTATGGTTTGGGGCTGGGGGCAGATTGGAAGATTGGGGATTAAATAAAAGGGTGAGCAGCAATGCTTCTATTCAGAAAAGCATGATAATAGAAGAAAATAAGTAGAAATGGGGGACCAACACCAACAGGCACTGCTGTCCTCAAATCATGATCAACAGTACATCCAAATATGAAGAAGAGAGTACATGAGCTAAGCATGCCTTGTGATGCGTTTGCTGATCATCCATTTGGCAACTGAGAGAAATGGTAGCTGTAGTTGGTGCAAACGTACTAATACACGCACTGGGGATGACTATGGAGAAGGTGTCTACCCTCAATTGCCAGATGGGTGGCTGGAAGGCACATGAAGAGAAGAGGAAGAAATTAGCTTACAAAGCCCACAGCTATTTCATGCTTTTAACATGCAAAGGAGAGGCACTGTATACCAAGGTCAACAGAAGGGAATACAGGCAAAGTCTTTAGTATAGTTATTTGATATGCACTTAGATCTAAGAGCTGTCCCACTCACTCCCATAACACCCTGAGATAGGTTGGGCTGAGAGTGACTGTCAGCCTTGTGAGGTAGTCTGGACAAGAAGCATACCCAGGAGTACTAGCTCTGTCTTTATTGTAAGGTTACATTAACAGAATCTTGCAAATCTGAAAGTACATCTCTCCCCCTTGCCTTTACAGTCCAAGAAACTAGGGAGGGTCCCCTCTGAGATGTTTGCTAAACCCCCCCCCCCCATTACTTGCCTAGTTCAAGACTCTTTCTTCTGTCTCCTAAGGTCATTCCCACATTCCATTACAATGACTGGTCCCAAATCACCAAGGGAGCTCCCATGGTTACAGGTGGATAGAACCTGGATTTTTCTCTTCCTCGTGCAGCACCTTAACTTCTACATTGCTTTGGCTCTCTATTAAAGGCATAAATTCTGCAGTGATGTCAGTCCACCCACTGCACATGCCTTCTCACCTACACCGGAAGAGCCTTCTGCTCCTGAGAGTCCTTCTCCAGCTCAGTGTTCCCTGAGTGCTTTCAGAACTTGCTGGGACCACAGTTTCTAGAATTGCCAACCCTCTTGGCCAGTTCTCCAAGTCTTAACAAGGGCTCATGTTGGCTGGGAATTGTGGGAATTGTAGTCCCAACCCAGCTGTAGCCCATTAGATTTGGGAAAGTTTGGCTAGCTGACGGGAAGAAAAATAGCTGATATCTGCAGCCAAGCATTCCCAGCGAGCTGGATCCCCTGCAGCTGAAGCACAGCCAGCAGGAGCAAAACAGGAAGAGTGGTAGCTATCTGAAAACAAAATCTGGCCAGGCAAAAAGCCAGAGGCAGTGAGGAAAGGAAGGGCTGCTGCTTCGATCAAATGAGCCTGTCAGCTTCTTAGCACACAGGATAGGATGAAGCCCCCATGCAGAAGATGGATGGATGGATGGATGGATGAGAAATTACAACATGGTAGAACTAGGACAATAAGAGATCTAGCAGAATTAAATGTCTGGTTGAAGAAATATGTTTTCAAGTGAGAGGGAAAAGTTTACAAGGCTTGGGATCAGCCAAAATGGATCAGGGAAAGATTGCCAAAATTGCGGCATCTGTCTCAGATTGCTATTCAATGAGTCACTAGCTGGGTATATAAAGGAGAAAACTGCCAGATTCTAAGCTGTATAGAGCATTATATGTCAACCTTTATACCTTCATTTAATACGTGTAAAAAAGATGCTATTAGCCCAGCCTTTGATTATAGTTCTTCCTGATCTGGCCTGGCTGAGCATTGGAATCTGCTAAAGAGGAGCATAATCTCACATATGTGTGCAGGTTTCCCTTTGCAGACACTCATGTTCAGAGTGCAAATATCGGAGAAAACTAGAGAACTGTGTGATCAAGGGCAGGGCCAGAATGTTCAGCTCACTGCATACTATACAGTTGTACTGCATTAAATGTTTGTTTAAGATAAATGTAGGAGCAGTAGATAAGAGAGCCATGAGAATATATTTAAATTGGTTTTGAAAATTAGCACATACTAAACGAAACAGAAGTTTCTAGGATATTATATCCGTGTTTGGTGTAATTGGTATAATTACAGTGGGAATCTGTGTAGGGAATAATGCAATAGCACTACTGTGAAGAAAAATCTGGAAGATGTTATAGATTTTTTTTAAAATCACACACATGAACAAATCATTGATAAAGAATCAAGTTATTTTAATGTATGCAACTTAAACATTTTGCAATGAACAGAGATAGATAGTCCAGAAGTTCAGTTTTAATGGGAATTCAATGGATTGGACTGAATTTGAATTCTGCTTGATCCATCTGGCTCTTGATGCATAAAATGCCAGTAGTTTAAGGAAGGATGGCTGGAGTTCTGCCCACAACAAGCTTCTTTCCACTACTTGCTCCACCTCGCAGATTTGCCAGAGACTCCTGAGGCTTTCTTCATATTCATCCTGCTCAAAATATGCTCCTAAAGGCTGAAGGAATGCCATGGGGTAGAGAAAGAAGAAGGGCTGCAGTATAAAAGAAGAGTAATTAAATTCAACGATTTTCTTGCATAAGTGGAGGTGCTTCTCCATTTGCACTTTGGTTCTAGCAACATACATACACATATAAATTAATATTTGTGTTAGAAGCCACGTAATTACTCATCAAAGGCCTATGACTTGAGATGGAGAAAGAAAGCCTATAATTTCAAATACTGTAGATTATTTGCTGTCAGTTAGAATACACTGGCGCTCAATATTAGAAGAACATTGCTTCCCATCGCTGACCTCAAGACCACTTACACTAATGCAGTTTATGGAAAATGTCCAATAGACATTCTTTGTTGGCTAACCATTTTCAAACATTTAGAGGCCAAAGGTGAAGAAAAAATATATCTTGTGGTTTGTGAAGAGGTATGCAAACACAGAAAAGTAATTTTCAACAGCTCATTGGTTGTTTTTATTTGCAAGTCAATGTCAGAAATGAACATATTGGACCTATCAAAACCATTTTTAAATAAAAAAAACCCTCACAAACTTTACTGGGAAGCATGTATATTGATATATATCTCTAAGGACTGACTTTACTATCAGTCAGATATGGGCACTGTCCATGTATACCTAGGTTACTATTTGTGAAGGCCAGCATTTTTGCTGCAGTACCAGATTTTTTTTAAAAAATTGCCATGTCATTTAGTTCACCTACTTCTGCCCCTTAGAAAGAGGCCAAAATACCAAAGTGGAATGACCTCAAGCCCAAAAGTAGATGCAGAGACCTGTAATCAAGTGTGAGAGTGGCAGTAACTGTTCAATTAAACCCAAGGTGAATTGTAAGAAGGTAAGTGTGTTCAAGCAAGCAAGAGGGCACTTTGTGCCATAAAGGAGATGTTAGTACCATATTGTATGTTGAGCCACAAACTAGACAACCACATTTTGGCCTAGTGTGTGGTGAGGAACTAGCTAGTGTGGTTAGTTAATGGTCCAGATGTAATCTGAACCAGGAAAACGGAGGTATTAAGTAAATAATGGTTCAGTGAATCATTGATACACATTTGTGGAAGCGCAAGCCAGTTTTGTGGTTTGTAATGGCACTGTTCTCAGATGATCTGTTCTACCTCTTAATCCCATATAAATACTCAAGATTCATTTATAAACAAGGTGATTATAAAATTGAATATGCTGCTCCCTGGCTCTGAAATGCACCTCAGAGGACGTGCATTTGGTCTCCATTTTCTCTACCTTTAGAAGAGCAGTCAAGAGACATTTGTTTCGTCATGCTTTTAATGCTTAATGAATTATTGTTTCATTTACTGTTTTTATAGTTTTACTGTATTTTTATTATTGTATTTATATTTTTATATTTCATTTATTTTATTTCATCTTCTTTATAGTTGGCAAGCTTCAGTATTTAGGCTAGTAGAAAGATAGGGTATAAATCAAGTAGATAAATAATAGTTCATTCAGGAAAAAGACGTGTAAAGGCTGCAAGAATTTTTCAGTATTAAACAAAAGGCAACTGATTGATAATCTAACAAATGCAGTTTTGAGGTACCTGTATGGTTTTTATATGTTAAGTTATATGATTTTTTTAAAAAAAATCTGTTCAATTCTTGGAGATTGTCTGGACAAGTCCCTGCAGTTTTTCTTGGCAAGGTTTTTCAGAAGTGGTTTGCCATTGCCTCCTTTCTAGGCTGAGAGAAAGTGACTGGCCCAAGGTCACCCAGCTGGCTTTGTGCCTAAGGCAAAACTAGAACTGTCTCCTGGTTTCTAGCCTGATGTCTTAACCACTAAACTAAACTGGTTATTTTATATGAAAGTAGTGGTAACTAAATAGCACTTACCTGACTTAGGCTGTACTCAAAAAAACAAGCATGGTCAGAACTGGTTAGTCCTTGGATGAGAGACCATGAGGAAATCCCAAGGGTTTGTTTATATTGGAATGTAAAAAAAACTCCCAGGAAGATTGAAATTGAAATAATTTTCTAAGAAGAAACTTTATGGGACTCCCCCCTCCCATTTTAATTTTATTTATACTTGGTTGAATATGTCACCCCCAGCCTTCCCCATCCATTCAAGTGTATCCTGGGCCTTTCAGTGTGAAATGGTTTTAGAGCTATGGCTGAAACTGCCGGGCCAAGTCGAAAGCATCTGAGAAAGCATTTCCTGTCGCTGCCCCTCTCTCGCTCTGAAAAACGCGTGCAAGTTCTGCCTAGCCTGCAAGTGTTAATGCTACCGCAGCTCTGCAGAAAGCCTGCCTTGTATAATCTTCGGGATTCTGAAGGCAACCAGTTAGGAAGCTGGACAAAGAAGAGGATTCCATCACGAGCTGGGTGCCATAAAATTAAACCATGGCCTCCTAAGATGCTCATCTCTGTCACCGGATAAACTGATGAAGGCGAAAAGGACGGTCCAAAGCAGCCAGCGCCCCGGATCCTCGAGCGACTCTCCCTACAAAGTGAAAGAAGAAGGCGTGCGTAAAGCAAAGCCCGCCCGCACCTCTTTCCCGCTCCCGCTCGCTTCCCGAACAGCGCGCGTCCCCAAAGGCCTCGGTTTGACGCGCCCGCCCGCTCTCCCTCTTTCTCCTCCGCGGCGCCCCTCCCTCGCCCGCGTTCAGGCTTGGGAGGGAGGGAGCGACGGAAGAGGCGGCCATCTTGGGCTCCCTCGCCGGGGCTGTGCGTGTGCGAGCGGGGGGGAGGGAGGCAGCGAAGGCTGGGGCAGGGAGTGACTCGCTCCTTTGCGGAAGTGGTGCCTTTACTCCCCCAGAGTGGAAGAAGGAGAGGGAGGCCCGCGGTGTCGTCCGCACCTTTCCCCAGCGCCGTCTCAACCCGTGGAGGATGGCAGGGCGGCTCCCGGCCTGCGTGGTGGACTGTGGCACCGGGTGAGCCGAGAGGGATGAATGGGCGAAGGGGCGCGCGGCGGCGGCGGCGGCGGCTGACAGTTGGCTTCCAGCGCTGAAGAGGGCGGGGAAGGGAAGCGGCCGGGCTGCCGCTGCCTTTCATTGGGGCGCGTGGACGGGGGCTCGCCCCTGGAGTGAGACGGGATTCTTCTTTCATTTCTTCTCCAGCGCGGGCATGGCAGGGCTTCCTGCCCCTCGGCGCCCACCTACACCCCTTTCCCTTTATCGATGCAACTTGGGGGGGCCGGTGGGGGTGCGTGTGAAGTGTATTCCCACACCCCGGGCGGCTGGTTTCTTGACGGCAACCGCTCACCCAGTCGTTCTTTCTCTGCCTTTCGGCATCCTCCGTCCAAAATGAGGCTTTGTGGGAGGAACGGCGAGTCACGCCCTAAACTGCCCCGGTTCAAACCCTCACCTACCCGTTTTGAATATTCCTGGGAGGCTTCGGCCTCTGCAGAAGGAGGGCTTCATTGTATTTTCCTGGTAAAGTCGTTGAGATTGCCGTTGCCAGCGGTCTTACTCATTGTGTGCTTGTAGGGATGACAGAGCGCCTTCCACGGCTGAGAAGGAGACCCTTGGCCCATTGAGACTCGGATTTCCTCTCTGCTTTGCCGATAACTAGTTTTTTTTCCCCCCGGGGAGGGTTGCAGGAGAGACAATTGGATTTTTGTTATTCCATTGGTCCAGAAATTTCCCTGCATTGCTCTATCAGGGAGAAATGTTTGAAAAGGACATCTGCAACCTTAATTTCATTTATGAAATGCCAATCTCAGGGGTCGAAATCAGCATCAGCCTTGCTCAGGTCAAACTGGCCTGTATATCATTTTCAAGTAAGTTCAGTTTTACTGGCAAGAGAGATACTTTAGATTGGTGGCTTCCTTTTGCAGTGCCATGATTTGTCCATATGTGCCATTTATTCAGCATTACTTCTCTCTGTGTGGGTGAAAAAAAAAAACCCTCTGCCCTCTCTTAATGAGCAAGCGCAGAGGAACTTCCTTAGTTTTGTCAAAGGCGCTTCCTCCTTTCAGGCTTTTATACCTTATAAGGCAGTTTTCAGTGTCAAACCTTTTTAGAAACCACTTTTCTTATTCTCTAATTGCTCATTGATGTGAAGAAAAGGCATTCAACGTTTTTATTTTCCAACACATTTGTTGTAGAAAAGAGCTTTAATGACATTCTTTCTGTGAACAGCAGGCATAGAGCACAGTACTGGAGGTATATCTAGGAAGCAAAGGCTTCCTGGTAGGTACTTTGTATCTTTCATTACAGTTTCTTAAGAACTGGTTTGAGGCGACTTCATTTTGTGCCTTCACTTTGCTTCATGCTAATAAAGATGAGTTTGACAGAAAATTCTGTGTGCGGTTAGTCTTTGAAGCAATAGCTTAATATAATTGCAGATAAAATGCTTCTAACTAATCAGTTGCCAGCTTTGGTTTTCTGTTTAAAAATGGTTAATTACATTTTAAAAATATTTTGAGAAGGTTGTCATCAAACAACATTCTTTGGAAATTGTGACCTTTCCATTTGAAAAACAAACCAAAACCTAAACATATGTACATAAGAAATATGATTGGGGCAGTACACTTAAATGGAGCACAGAATATACAGTTGGTTATAAAACTGTAGTAGATGACAACTTGTACTCATTGCTTTTCTGCTGCCCACAATGACTTAGAAGATATGTGTCTGTTGAACTTGCAATGTTCAATGTAATACAGTATTTAAAGAAGCATATCATGTCCTTTTTTTATATGAAGCTTATTTTGCATATCTGTGAGAGGCTATTGTACCAATAGGGATCTCTGGGGACATGTTTCATTTGTAAAGTTAAACTTGTGCATGAGTGAAAATGATAGAAATAACCACCAGAGAGAAAGGGATTTAATTTTAGATTCTGCAAAGGGGATTATCAGTGAATGCACAGTCATTGGTTTGCAAAGCACAGCATCTTTTAATTAGTAGCTATGATTACACAATTACTAAATTGCAATGTGTCAGTGGCCCTGAAAAATCTGGACTCTTAGATGATAAGCTGTAAAACAATAGCTCTGAACATTAAAGAATTAGAATTCCAATTGTGCTTTAGGGATTTATGTGTTTTAGTAATCTTTTTTTAGAACCACCATATAGTGACACTTTTTACTTTTCTTTTTGTTTGAGGAGGTGACTATATATCCCAATGCTGTATGTGCACATGTAAATTTGTGCAAGTTTCCACTGTATTCTGCTAGTCTTACTTACCTATTGGTAACTACTCAGATTCTACCTGCAAAATATAAAGGCAACAGATTAGAATATTAAAGGGAAAGGCCTGTTTTGCTAATGTAATGTGCAATATTAAAATGTTCTAAAACTGCTTTAGAAAATTTGCCATATACATTTATGCCTTTGTAACTTTGGATATAGCTATAAAGATTTGAATAATTACTAGTTCCACTGCTGCTTAAAACGTTTCATTATAACAGTATTGTACACTTCTTGCAAATGTGTTATTATATTAATGATTGTTGTAGTCCACAGTTAAAAGTGCAAAGGAAAAATACTGGCTTCCAGTAAAGCAGGGGGCATATATCATGGGTTTGCAGCATTTGCTTTATAACAAAGAGATGTATTGGAGAACAGCAAAACTAGAATATCAATTGCTAGTGCATCAGGAATATATTGAGTCTTCCTAGATTGAGGGCATGTATAGCTTCTTCTAGAATAGAAGTCTTACATGACACAGTGTCCATTGAAGTAAAAAAGTTATAATGCGATTGGCTTGACTATGATGTTGAAGAATGTATTAGTATAGCTTAATTCAGACATTACATTAAATCAGGTTTACTATATGAGTTTAAGTATGGGCTAGATAACTATTAGTATGGCCTGTTTTAATTTGGAGTCTTGCATTGAGCAGGGATCCGACTTGCTGACATAAGTGATTCTGTGATTGCAAGATTGTTTGTTTTTGTTGAATGTTTGTGAATTATTTGAATATGTACATAAAATGTGCTTATTAAATTACTTTTATTTAGAGAAAGTTAACATCCCTGAATCTACCACATTATATAAATACTTAACCTTTTGCATCAGGGTATCTTCTTTTGCAAACATGTTTAAATTAATGTTTATGCTGGGTTGTTGTTGCTGATTAATATTTTGAATTACTTTAGAAATGAAACATCCTATCTGATGCATTATTAAATATAGTTAAGATTGTAGCTGCATTAAGTGATTGAGAAAACATGTTGCATATGCATTTACTTATCAATACATTTTATAAAATTTGTGTATTTGAGTGCTTATGCATAATTTCTACTAATTTTAGTGCTTGTCAAATATATATGACCAAGCACAGAATTGTGGTTTTGTTATACATGATAAAAATCTATTTTAGCTGCAGAAAAATGGAATTTGCATAACCATAGTTCAAAAGTCTTATAAGTTTGTATCGTTAGGCCAAGGTGAGCAAGTTCTGTTAGCTCTAGAGCTACCAGACATTGCATTGCATGCTAAAGGCCACACTCCAGAAGTAGATGGGCAGGACCCCAATATGGTAAAAGGGGGTTTCAGTGAGTAAAATAGTCATTAAGCTTATTTAAGACTTATTAAACGTCACATATTTTGCCTCTTGAATTCTCTACTATGGGAAAAAAATGTCTCAATTTCTTTGGCTGAATCTATTCTGAGGATCATAAAATGGTGCTGGTAGGCTAAACTCATCACTAAGGGCACACTTTTTGCACTCCTGCTTTAGGCCTCAGAACTATTTCAAGAGGCCATATAAATATTCCATACATGAAGCTACACATGTATTCCCAGTAGATGATATGGAGTGGCTAAGATAAGATTGAAAGAGAAGTTAATTGAGTGAAATTGTCTGGGCTTGCTAATAAAACTCAGTTCTTCCCAGCAGTCTCTAGATATTAACAAAATCTGCTCTGGTTTAGGGATCTGGACTTTGTGGGGATGATTTTAGGGATACTATACACAGAAAAACGAGAAGACAGAAGACATGGAAATTCATGGTGTGTCTGGAAATCCACTCATATAAAAATTTATTGTGCTGATTCCTGGACAGAAATAGTTTTCCAGTGTTGCTACTAAGCATGGTGAACTGTTATGCTTGAACAAATTATAACTTAACAGTTACTGCAAAAATGCTTTATTTTAGTAAGAAACTCAGAACTTCAGCACAAACTACATAAGTCTCCTGCCTAATTGTCCTTTTTGAACATTATTCATTGTATAATGGAAATATTTTAAAAATCCTTCTATTTATATCTTTATGGTAAAGAGTTTCCCAAGAAATATCTGCATATGCAGGATAACTTTTTGTTAAATGGATTTTGACTTGGACTTTTGTACCTGTAGTAAAACTTCTGTCTGTACTGAATAGCATTCTCCTCTGTAATAACAGCTGACCCACTGCTGAATTCTTCATTTCTAAATGTTTGTTATCAGTGAATAACTATTCAACTCTATGCCATATTTTTGTTAATCCTCATGATAGTTAGCCTGATAAAAACATTAGGACACTTGTGTGGTATGCTAGATTTGATAATTTGTAAATTGTCTTAAGCACTGTATGAGATAAGAATAGTCTGAACATTTTATAAATAAAGTAAGATATCATCCTCTTATTTTTATGTCAGTTTGTTCAGGTTTTATTTTCTATCACTGCAGAATAGTCTATATTGTTAAATATAACATTTTCACATGATTTAAATTACTTTAAAGCAGATGAGTAATCTCTGGTCTTCCAGAAGTTAATGACCTTGAAAGCCAGATAGCCCCAGTTGGCTGGGAGGCCTAGTTCAGTAACATCTGGAGGTCTACAGGATGAACAACTATAGCATATCAGAATAATTCTCCAGCTTTTTAAAAAAAAAACCTGCAATGAAAGATATTATTTCAACTTGTGTAGTATTTCAACATATTACAGTATGCTTACTGTATCTTGTAAAAGCAGTAGTCCTGAATCTCATTAGAGAAGGAAAAGGAGAAGAAAAACCCAATCATTATAGCAATGGTTAGAGGGATTCCATATCTATATCCCATGTTCCTTTTTGCCCATGGATAATAGCAGCTATATTGTGTACTATTGAACCCACAAGATGTACAATTCCTTGGTAGGATTATATTGTTACTTATTTTCAGAATTCTTAATTTAATCTTTCTAAGTGTGAATAGTATTGAATAAGTCTTCAGCAGTTTTGATTAGGAACTTTAAACTAGTATTTACAATGTATGTAAATCCTCCTTTTGCTTTTTAAATAACTTGTGAAACAAAAAAACCAAGTCTTTGAAATTTCCCCTGTGGGAAATTATTGAAATGTGTGGACACTCCGTATCTCACTGTGGAAAATAAAGTCACATGTTGAAAGTAGGAAATACACCTCACTTTGAGCCAGTCACTCCTCATCCCAACCTACCTCACAGGGTGGTTGTGGGGAAAAATAGAGGAGAGTTTGCTTATATGCTACCTTGAGTGTTTGGAGGAAGCTGGGATATAAATCTAAGTTATTTCCTCTCTTTTATGCAATACACTGAAATCTTTATTTAGCAGGCTCCCCATTTAGTAGTGGATGTAGTGGATTATATTTATGTAGAGGGATTCCCCTGAAAATATCAGCCAAATCTATTGCTTCAAAGTTGTCTGAGTTGAATGAGGCAGCTAAATGTTTGTTAACTTTATGTTAATTTTACATAATTTGTGATTATATCATTTGTGTAAAGATGTCATACAGATAATGTAATTTGTGGCAATTTGTGTTGTTTTATACCAATGACACAAATCACAAATGAAATATTTTTATAATATCATTATAGAAATGACAAATCACTGCAAAAGGTGTAATTTGCTATTTAAGAGACATTTGGATTAACAGTTACCCCTTCTCTCCAATTAGTTAAATCAATTTTGGATTTAGAGCAAAAGATAAAAGTAATGCAGAACCAGCTTGATCTACTGGAAGTAGATAAAATTTATAAAAAAAAGTCTGTTAAACTAAGGTTCCAGTTTGCACAGAAATAGGAAAGATAGTTCTACTGTGACTTCAGTTTTACAAAGTTTATTTTTACTTCACTCTGTTCCATTTTTTTAAAAAAATGATTTGTAGTTGACAGCTCAACAGCATTAAATCTAATAACCATCACTAGCTAAAGTCTAAAATCCTATCAGTAAGAATACAGTGACAGAGATTGTGGGGTTGTCATCATAGTGAAGTTGGCAAATGACGTGAATTTCAGAAGAGAGAATGATAATCTCTACAGAATCAAGAAAGAATCAAGATTAATGGTCATGCATTATTTACCAGAATAGATGACTTCTGTCCCTAACAATAAGTAGAGTGTATGAAAGTATACCTGGCTAAAAAGTAAGGGGCATTAACACAGTGGAATGTTGATCATTATTACAGAGGCATTCTAAACCTATTATAGTACCTTATAGACACAATTTTGATAATACAAATGTGAAGTCATTTTTTCTTCATATTTATTTATAGCTTACATGGAAAAGAAGCACTTATTCTTAATGCAAAATTAAAATTAATGTATTGTCAGGGGAACTGGCAAAGAAAATCACGCTGAGTCGTAGCTGCAACTCTAGTTACTTTATTGGTCATGCCATATACAGAACCTTGCCAGACTAAAGGTTCCTTAACTGAGCTAAAGGGAAAAATACCCTTGGGAATCTAGGGCGGTGCTAGTCTAACTTTCTTCCTCCCCCCACCTCCCACTCTCCAAGCGGTGCAAGCTGTGAGAACGCTTATCAGCCTGGCATGTGCTCTCTCCTCCCTCAGCCCCGAGCTCCATCACATGTATAGACTGCATAAAATTCTGCAATGGCTAACTGAGTACTTAATTTGGAGCGTCTATCAATATATTTGAATTACTGACATTAACTAGTCTGCTGCCCATTTGATATTGTAGAAGTGAGCAATCAGTCACCTGCATGCACCACTACCCCAGGTCCAGTTTCGCAACTCCAGATTCAGCAAAATGTTGTGAATCATGCGATGATGCGATTTTCAACTTCAAAAGATACAGACTCAAAAAATCCAGATAACTACTAGATAACAGCAAAAGATGCAGAAGGCTAATGATTTTTGCCATGGAAGCTGCTCATCTAGATGATTGCAGACCAGATCTGATAGCCCTACTCTTGGTACATTTAATGCATATAAGTCACACACTTATACAGGTGTTGCCAGAAGTTTGGTTCCAGTAGTTTCTGGTGATGACATCACCATATTGTATCTACTGCCCCCTTTGAGGCAGTTGTCATCATCATCCATGGATTGATAATTGTTGTCCATCTCTGTTGGGGAATAATATTGAGGACAGTTTGAATTGGATTTGTAGCCATCCATTTGGTAAATAGGGACTTCTAAAAAAATAATACCAAAATGCAATCAAGTTGACATAGTACTGCTTTAAGAATAATTTTCGAAAGCATTGAATATATTTAAATATTATAGATAAAGCAAAAGCGTAACCAATTAATGATAGTGTGTTCTGTGCTGCAGTAAATACATAATATTACAATTTTCACATCCTGCTATTCTAATAAGAGTTGTTATTGCTCACCATTTTATCACATAGCAATGTTATGAAGCACAATTGACTATAACCTGGCATCTCCAGATATATTGAGAAGGGGCATCCTTGGTGGGGGGTTCAAAAAAGTCAGTTGGTGGTCCCCGCAGATACCCCTGATGTTGGGACTATTGTTCCCATATTTCTGAAGTCAAGGGCGTTCCCAGCGCATCTGAAAACTGATTGTCCAGGCAGTCTCTGAGAATCGCACCCGATTGAACAGATAAAAAAATATATAGGGTGAATAATCATAATAAAAAGTGTTCAGTAAATGAAGCATCCTGCAGAAATCCTCAATTCATTTGTGAGCTTATATCCCTTCTTCAACAGCACAATAATCCATGTGATTTCAGATCTGGGACAACATTACATGGGCTCCATTTGGAAGACTTTTATATCCATAACCCACTGTTTCCTATGAACCAATTCCTATTTGCTAGGTGGGAATGTGAAAATTGTAGTCCAGCAGCAGGTTGGGAAGATTTTAACATGTGTCAGGCTGGACAAAGTAACCCAGATGAACCTGAACAGGTACAGAAGTGAATAGATCTGTTATTTCCCATCACTTGAATTATTGTTGTTTTGCAGTTGCCTCATTACTGGCATGTATTTAGTTTGTGATTTATTGACATGGGGAAGGAGTTTGGCATGCATTATAGCATGCGGATTCTCTCCTGTACCTGCCATGCATTATTTTTTTTCCCTTATTGCAGAACTTTGTGCTTTAGACAGTTGAATTTCGTTTGGTTATTTTTACCTGAGTTTTCCATCCTGTCAAGGCAATTTGGAATGTTGTTCCTATGTTTCCCAGTTTTGTATTTGATAAGGATTTTTTTCTGTTCCTTCACAGAAGGCATTGGTAACAAAAATACATTTTTTTTCCTTTGATGATACCTAATATAATACGAACTCTGCATTCTATTAGTTTTGTAATTTAGGAAAAAATTGAAAGTTGCTTTGAGTAACATAATATATGAAAGTATGTATGCTTGCAGTAACAAATTGAGGTTTGTTTAGAATACAAAAGAGAAATCCCACATATTATTTTCTTCCTTGAAACTTTACAGATGGTAGTGAAAAATCAGTGCCTCCCTCATATCTCATCTTAGTCTGTTTATCCTTTGTTTTATTCTATCAGGACTTTAGCTAAATGTTTTTGGTTATTTGAATGAGGCAAATTTTTACAATAGGAGTGCTAAAAGGGGATCCCTGTAGAAGATAATTCCAATACATATAGTATCAATGATTGCATGTACAGGTAGTCCTCACTTAACATCCATTTGTTCAGTGACAGTTCAAAGTTATGACAGTGCTGAAAAAATGGACTTGTGACAGGTCCTTGAACTTATGACCATTGCAGCACCCCCACGGTCACATGATAAAAATTCAACTAAAATTACAACTACCCCTCTGTCACCCCCTGAGCTGACCTTTGTTTTCTTTGCCTGCCTCCCCTCCTCTGGGCTCAACATCCTGACCACACATGGGGAGGTACTGCAGAAATGTCCCACAGGCAGCGGGTGAGAGCAGTGGGTGGGCAGGTGTGTGTCACCGCCCTGCCAGGAAGGGAAGGGGTGGGGGCCCTGCTGGCCAGGGTGATCCTTTGCACTGCACCTTGCCGCATGCCACAGCTGACCAGGATGATTATTTGCTGCGGGGCTGGGGCTTCTTGCCACGCCGAGGCATATTTTTTTCCGTTCCTCCTGCCCTAATTGCATGCTGGTGATGTTGGGCCTGGGCAGGAGGGCTGCCCTAGGAGGCGTGGCTCTTGGAGGACTGCTTCTGCAGCAGTGGAGTCACGGGTGAGATTGGCCTGGCAAGTGATGCAGGGGGCTTCTCATTGGGGTGTGGGAGGAGGTAGGCTCCAAAGCAGGAGCTTCTCTGGGCTTGCTACACTGTGGTTCTGGGGTTGCTTTCTGTGCTGCAGCTCTGGAGTGTCTCGCCATGTTGCACCTCTGGGGCTTGTTGCCATGCTGTGGCAATGGGGCTATTTGCCACACCATGGCTCTGGGGCTGCTTGCAGCCTTGTGCACACTCCCCCACCTGGTAGCAGCCACCTCCAGCCCCACTGAGCCTCGCTGGCCTCCCGTGCACCCTCATGACTCTCCCCCAGTCCCGCTGCACTCATGCCTTGCCAGCCACCCACACACCCTTGTGCACCCTCCCCCACCTAGCAGCAGCCACCCCTACTGCATCTTATCAGCCACCCACATACCCTTGCACACCTTCCCCTGCCTAGCAGCAGCCACTCACCTATCTGCCAGCCTGCTTGTAAGCCACCTGGAACTTGCAACTTCCTGCCAGCTTCCCCACTGACTTTGGTTGTTGGAAACCGGCAGGAAGTTGCTAGAAGGTCCTCACTTAACAAGCTGCAATCCTCGCTTAACGATGGAAACAAGGACTACAGGGATTGCCATTGCTAAGCAATGTCACATAACATCACTCTTTACAATTTAGCTTAGCGCTGGAAATTCCAGTCTCAATTACCATTGTTAAACAAGGACTACCTGTAACCAAATGCCTCTTTAGGCATAGCGTGAACATTGTATCAGTTCTGTGGATCTCGAGCTAAAAAAAATATAGCACGATTATAGTGGATCCTTTCTCAGTTCCTAATTCCAATGTAATTTCATAGGCTGAAGATACAATTTTTGTGCCTTTTTTTTTAATTATTCCCCTCACCCCACCTCCTGCTGCTTTAGCTTCAGCCTGAGTTAATGTTTGGAGCAATTGAGCTGACTGATTTGCAAGGCCCTGTGCTAGGACTACCGGATCTGGACTACAAAAATCCAGGAGATCACTAAATGGCACCCCAGATCTTGTAATGCTACCCTTTGCTAGCCATAACAGTTGATCAGTCACAGCCAGAGGAGATATCGATAAGAAATTTAGTGGTAGTATTATAATTGTTCCACACAAGCATGTATACGCTAGGCCATAAGCTTGTGTGTAAATATTATTTGAAAAGACTAATATTTGTTGCAGCAGTAATTATTGAACTGAGTGAGCTGGTCTGTGGATTGTCTGCATACTGTTTCCTCTATTCCCTCTTCCTTTTTATAAATTAACAAAGGACTATTTGTCTGCAACCTTGAAGTATCATTTTCTTCCTCTAGCTTCACAGACCCATTGACAAATGTCAGTTAAAGAGTTGTAGATCCTTATTTTAAATCACCATAGTTTAAGTACTTAATCAGCTAAGAAGAAACATGCAGACCAATATGCAACATCACAACCAATGATTACCTGAAAATGTGTTTTTTGCTAAATGTTCTAAACCAAAACCTACTTTTTACTAGATGTAGATGTTGTTTGTATTGTTTATATGAATCTCACATTTACCTAAATTAATTTTTAACTGATTGAATTACATCAGCTTGTCCTGTATATGAATAACTTCAGAGCAGGGATTTGTTAGTTACTATTTAGCAATTCTTGAATAATATTTGAATTCTAAACATGTTATTTCTTCAATATAACTTACTTAACTGTAATGTGTCCATTAATTTTTTTTTGTTAACTGGTTATATTGGAGAATATTTATGTATTTATTATACTCACATACCACAATATCTTATAACTCCCAACAGTTTATAATACTAAACCACTAATAAAATAAAGTAGGATTAAGAACCATAGCAAATAACATAACAAAAAAAGTAATATAACAATATAACATAACAAAAGAGTTAATAAATAGCTACATATTACCACTGGTGCCAACCCAAGAATCAAACAACATTAACTTTTGAAAGCCCAGTGGAGAAGTTCTGTCTTAAAAACTTTAAAAAAAGATGCAAAGGTTGGCACCAACTGGACCTCTGTAGAAGTGAGGCTGTTCCATGAGGTGTGGTCCACCACAGAGAAACATTTTCTCCAGTCCTCAACAGCTAACCATCTCTTGCATGTGGGAAACATCCAGTGTTCCCTGTTGGGATGAGCATACTGGACAGGTCAGTTCTACTTGGAGGAGATGTTCCTCCAGATACCTGGGAGCCAAGCAATGTAGGGCTCTTAAGGTGAATAACAGCCCTTTGAATTGTGCCTGAAACTTATTCAAAGCCAGTTACATGCTTGCAGATACTCTCATCTGCTATCATGCAGACAGCTTCATCCTGTACCAGTTGCAGTTTCCAAATAGTTCTCAAAGTGTAAAACACATTGTAATAGTCTGTTGTGGCAATGACAAGGGTGTGAATAAACATCACCAGGGCCTCCTGCTCCAGGTAGATCTGAAACTGGTGCACCAGACATGTTGGTTCATTACATTTATATCCTGTTGTGGTTGAGTGACTCTAAGTGGCTAGAAAAAAGTTTAAAACATCCACAGTAAATAATACAACCAGCATAAAAAAGGGTGACTGTGAGTTCAGCTACCTGCTCTTTAGATCCAGGCCCTTCCTAACTTACTAAAGCTGCCTGGGGGGTGTTGTGTGCGTGGGTTCTAATGGTGATGAATAAATCCTTGGGTTAGGGGGTGGTTGTTCTTCCTCTTAAGGAGGTGCTGGTTTGCCTGCTCCTCAAGAAACCATAGCTGGACCCCATCATACTGGACAACTTTCATCCAGTATCTAACCTCCCCTTTCTGGGGAAGGTGGTTGAGAAGGTGGTCATGCAGCAGCTTCAGGGGACCCTGGATGAAGTGAATTATCTTGGAGCCCTTTCAGTCAGGATTTAGGCCTGGGAATGGGACAGAAATGACATTGGTCATGTTTTTAGGTGACCTCTGGTGAGAGCAGGATGGGGGTTGTGCATCCATCTTTGCTCTGCTTGATCTCTCAGTGGCCTTCAGTACCATCGACCATGGTGTCTTTCTGGACTGTGTGAGCTCATCTATTGCCATGAGGTGAGGTATCATCAGCATATTGATGATACCCAATTATATATCTTTGCCCCTGGTGAGTTAAGCAATGCTGTTGATGTCCTGTCCTGGTGCCTGGAGGCTGTGGGGATCTGGACGGAGAACAACAGATTTCAACTGAACCCTGGTAAGATTGAGTAGCTCTGGGTTTGGGGGCCTTCTGGTTCTGGGACTATGCCATCTTTGGTACTGAATGGGGTTGTCCTGTCCCAGACAGACCTGGTGTGCAACTTGGGGGCCCTTGTAGACTCACAACTCCTGCTTGAAGCCGAGGCTAGGAAGGCTTTTGCACAGCTTTGTGTTATGTGCTAGTTAGGCCCGTTCCTGGATCAGGAGGCTCTGCTAATGGTCACGTATGCCCCCGTCACCTCCCAGGTGGACTATTGTAATGTGCCCTACATGAGGCTGCCCTTGAAGAGTATTTGGAAGCTTCAGCTAGTGTAAAATGCAGTGGTGTGGGCAGTTATATGTGCCCTGGAATGGCACATGTTACACCTCTGCTCTGTGAGTTGCATTAGTTGACAGTGTGCTTCTGGGTGCAATTCAAGGTGCTGGTTTTGACCTTTGAAGCCCTTCATGGCATGGGCTTAGGTTATCTGAGGGATTACCTCTTCCCAATTACTTCTGCCCATTCTATCAGGTCCGACAAAAGAGGTATGTTGCGGGTCCCATCTGCTAAGGAACTGCACCTGGTGGGATCCAGGAGATGGGCCTTTTCAGCTGTCGCACTCACCCTATGGAACATCATCCCCTCCAAGGTGAGACTGGCCGCATCTTTGATGTTCTTCTGGCAGTCCCTCAAAACCTGGTTATATCGACAGGCTTGAGTGGGTCTCAAGGAAATGATGACTTAATGAGGTGGCTACATTGTTTGTAATAGCTAATGTTCTCCTCTATCCCTTCAGTCTAATAATAATAATAACAATTTTAATTGTAGATATTTTTAATATAGTTTACTTTATGGTTTTTATTGTATGCCACCCAGAGTCACATTTTGTGAGATGGGCAGCATATAAATGGGATAAATAAATAAAAATAACAGTTCAAAACAAATCCAACACTGATGGCCAGGTTAATTAGAAAAAACAGAATTGTTCTGTTTTCAGCATCTTTCTGAATGCGACCAGGGAGGGGGCCAGCCTGATTTCCACAGGAAGGCTATTCCTCAAAAACGGTGCTGCTACCAATAAGCAGCGCACCCTGGAGAAACAGCAGCACTAGTCAGAGTTCAGCCTCAGCTCTGCCTTGTCCCATGCAGACTCCCACTGCCTTCAATCTTTGAGTCAAGAGTTCCATAGCATTTCTGGCTGACCTGGCATGCATACTGATGATATCTTACAATGAACTGACAGATAATCTCTCCCAGTAGTCTCATGTGTTTGTTAAAAAGCAGTAGAGAGAAGAACGATTCCCAGTAGAGTGATGACTATTTAATTATTTGTTCAGTATGTTTGTTCTGTATTGAACTGGAAACAACAGAAATATTTTAAAGCTTCTCTTTTCCTCACGGGTATGGCCTGATTCACTTCTTTAACTTTAAAAATCTACTGGGAAGATAAACAGGAGTGGCTGTGATCCTGCAAAAAGGCATTGGGATACTCTATTTTGAAATACTGAATCATAGGTATAACAATTTATTCTGTGTAAGCTAAGTCATAGATTAATTACTCAGAAAATATGAGATTATAATATATTGTCAGTACCAGGGTCTGCCAAAAAATTAAGACTAGTGTTTGTTACTGAACTGGAAATAAAAAAATGTCTCATTGTGATTCCTCAATGAATTGTGAATCTTGCTTTTCATGATTTATGCAGTTCCATTAAAATTGTGGGTTTTGATTAGAAAAATCCTTAAGTATATTTGATTCAGTCCAGCCTTTTTTTTTTGGAAGAAAAATCTAGATCCATGTATAGCTGGGTATCATTATTTCTCCTATTGTTCTACTTGCCCACTTTGTTTCACAATATAGCTTGATCTTATATTGATATAAGATGATGTATGTGATATCATCTTATTCTAAATGAGAAATTACTCTGTTTAAAATGGACTTGAGGTATTTGAACAATAGAGTAGTAAAACTGCGAACAGCTAGACTCAGTATTAGGTATCCTGAGTATCTGCCAATAACCATGTTTGTTTTCATGATTCATTCTACATTTTTGCTAGAATAGCTATGAATATTTTTAGATATGCTGAGCTGTGCAAAGTATAGGCTTTACTGGAAATACATCTTAATGTTTTTCTTCTAATCCTTAAAAATAGTATGCAAAGGACCATTTCCTGCATAAGATACTAAGCAGTCTTTTATATTGTGAATGGTGTTCTATTTATTTTCCTGAGTTTACCATTTCTGACTATTGGAGTATTGCTTGACCTATGTTCCTTTATTGGAACTTCCTTCTCTTACACTAATAGTCTGATCTTGAGTGTCTTTCCTCAAAGTAACTCCTGCTTACTTTAGTAGTAGTATTCTACTGTGCATATGAGCAAGTGTAAGACTGAATAATAAATGTTCAGCTTCTTTGGGTATTTCAAACCTTAGTACCGGTAGTTCTCAGTTAACAACTGCCCTATTTAGTGACTGTTCAAAATTATGACGATGCTGAAAAAGTAATTTTATGACCGATCCTCTAATTTACAACCATTGCAGTATCTCTGCAGTCATGTGATCGCAATCCAGGTGCTTCACAACCAGTCACATTTATGACCATCGCAGCATCCCACGGTCACGTAATTGCGATTTGAGAGCTTCACAGCTGGTTTCCGACAAGCAAAGTCAATGGAGAAATCAGCAGTAAAATCACAAGTCATGGTCATGTGATGTCTCACTTAATAATCATGAGTGATTTGCTTAACAACCACAGTGGAACTGACATAAGTCTGGTGAGGTCACATGTTTCATTTAATGGCAGTGTCGCTTAGTGATGGAATTGCCAGTCCCAGTTGTGGTTGTTTAAGTGAGGACTACCTGTATTTCCTACCATAAGGTTTCTCATCTTCATCTTTACAGATAGTCCTCATGTGATCAAAAATTGGGTGCTTGGCAGCCTGCCTGCATTTACGATTGCAGTGTGTGCTTGAACTCCCCCCTCCCCCCTATCTCTCCCTATCTCTGCCCTTTTGGCCACCCTGCACTCCACCACTGCCACCTACCCCTGCCACCCCCTGTCTTCTTCCTCCTGCTGCTCACAAGGTGTGCCCTGGCTGAGGAAGTAGCTGGTTCTTCGTGATGCCATTGTGAAGAGCCAGCAGCTACTTTGGCCAGATGTGCCTCATCAGCAGCGGGAAGACGATGGGGACGGCAGGGGTAAGTGGCAGCGGTGGAGTGCAGGGCGGCCAAAGGGGCAGAGGTGGGGAGATAGGCAGGTGGGGGAGTTGAAGAAGAGGCAAGCACGGAAGAGCCTTATCTGCTGAAGGGAGCTCACCAGGCCCAGCTGGGAAGGAGGCAACAGGACAGAGACGGCGGTTCATGCAGGGTAGGAGAAGCATGAGATCCTCACCTAATGAGGGCATGGTCCTCGCCTAACCACCGCAACTGGGACTACCGGAACTGCCATCACTAAGCAGTGCAGTTGTGATGTTTCACCTAATGACTGCTTCACCTAGTGACAGAAATTCTAGACTCAATTAGGGTCATTAAGTGAACACTGCCAGCATACAAACACTCCCCTAGCTCCCTCCCCCACCAGATATATCTCTTATTTTAAGTTATATGAGCCTTGTAGCCAAGGCATAGTTTGATGCTCTCCAGATGTTTTGAGAGGTGTAAAAAGCTTAAACCAGTTTAAAGTGTTGAATGAGATTGGGTGCTTTGAATCAATTTGGACATTTAGAAAACCTTGCACATGTGCGAAAACATGATTTTCTAAATCAGCTCAGAAGTTGCTATCCAAATTGGATTCCTGATACAAATCAGATCAACTCTAATCTGTTTTACACCCTCAATATGGAATACAGTACATAAGCTATCAAATGTTATGCAAGCATAATAGTATTTTGTAATACTGTTACTTGGCTATTTACATAGTGTTTCTTGTAGTAGCATGTCAGATTTTGGTCATTTGCCAGAGATGAATTTAAAGCCCTGGTATATGTTCATTTGGGCATGCCCTAGCCTATTACTGATTTCCCTGGGTTTTGATACAGTTTAACCTGTGTATGGTGTTGGCTTCCTTTAACCTTTCCTCATTAATTTGATAGCACAGAGAACTTGTTTGTAACCTGCACTGTTTTAAACAAATGCAAATATAAAGTGCCTGTTACAGGCATCGCTTAGCTTTAGATGGTGCAACCAAGAAATAGTTTGGTATGTACCAGCAGAATTTGTGTTTAATATCTGCCATGGAAACATATATAAATCTAGGTAGATACATAGAAATAATAATAATTTGGCTCATGGTGACTTGGAAGACGGATCAAATAAACCAACCAACCTACAAAGCATAATTATTCTATATTAATAACTAATAATGGTTATTTGCAGTTTATAAATATAGTATTTTATTCTAAACTTACATTGCTTAATTATATCTTTCTACTTAAAATTGAGTTTTAAAAATTGATGAACTTAACTAAGTGTTTGATTTTTCTGGGTGAGTCATCATGCAAGGTTTATTATGCAGATGAGACTGACTTAATAATTATATTGAGAAGCAGGGCCGCAACTAGGGTCTGTGTCACCCGGGGCAAACATGGATTCCACGCCCATTTTGGCGCCCCCTAGTGTTCCTTTTGGTGCCCCCCCAGTGTGGCATCCAGGGCACGTGCCCCAGTTGCTCCCCCAGTTGTGGCCCTGTTGAGAAGCCACTGATGCATCTTACCTGAAGAATGTGAAAGATAGTATTAAAATACTAAAGCCTCTGAATATTATTTCACTTAGAAGAAATAATATATGTGATTTAATGACAAAAAAAATTACCTCTCCATTTTTCAGATGCAACCCTGCCTTTCTGGCTGACGTACAACTGTTCTGTTAATACTCAGTGCTAGGGCACTCACAAAATCACTGCCTTGGAAGAGGCTTGTCTTTTCACAAAACGGCTATCATTTTGGGCATAGCCAATCACAAAATGCCTGCTCACTGGAAGACAAACTGATGAATTTGTTCTCCGATATTCTCTCATTCTTCTTCTGCCATTACAACTTAGTTTTCTTTTTTCCTTGGGCAAATAAATCATGGGACTGTGGGCTCTTCACCAGTTTTATTTTCTAACAATGTCTTTGGGGAGCTCAGAGACATTATCTTAAATAGAGATGATACCAAAACCTGGTTCTTTGATTTCTAGGATGCCAGCTTCTCAATATTTTAGAATAAGCTTTTAAATAAAAAAAAAAATAGGGATCCTGACAAGCACTAAGAGTGCCCAAGGTTACCATGGAAATATATGCCTCTTTCTCTTATATGTGGTTCATATAGTGGCTTTTTAGGAAGGGATGTAATAGTATTGTACTTGCATGGCGATATTATTTGAATGACTAAAGACTACATAACATACATACAATAACCGTAACCTTCTTTCATGACTGATCTTTAAAAATGTCAGGTACAGGAAAAAGAGGGGGCAAGTTATTCAAACCCAACATACATATACCTCACTGAATGCCAGATGGTGAGAGCAAATTGGATTCTGAAAAAGAACAAGCAGAAAGGCATTTCAAAAATCTCTATGAAAAGCTGCTGCTTTTAATTAGGAAATATGGCACATGTGAGAAGGAAAAGCAATCAATAGTGCAGTTATTGCAAAAGAAAAAGACGAGATATTTACAGAGAAAGGTGAGAGTTGATGCAGAGAGCAAAGACAGAGGACAAATGAACTGTTAAGTAAATGGATGGACAACACAGCTGGAGCCAGGCATAGGTTCGCTATGTTCTACAGTACTAAGTGGGACTGCTTCAGTCTGAGTGCATGCAGTGGCTAGTACATTAAGGTACATTGCTTAGGGACATATATTGAGGATTTTTGGCTTTATAGCTTGTAATGTTAAATCTGAAGCAGTTCTGGAAATGATTATTTAAATTCTCAGCCTTCTCTCAGCAAAATACAGTATTTGTCTGTTTATTGCATTTATATCCCACTTTTTCTCTGGGTGTTCAGGGCACAAAGATAGGGGTCTTCTCTGATTTTATCACATCAACAACCCTTTGAGGAAAGTTGAGCTAAGCAATTGACCCATAGTCATTCCACAAACTCCATAGTTGAATGGGAAGTTTCACTGGAATGGCATTTAATAATGACATAGAAGAAGATGAGACTAACAACTTGATTTCAGTAATGGAATAATGATTCCTCTATTTCTTAGAGGGGAAAATATTTCTCTTTCTTTTTTCCCCTAACAACCTAGAAAAAGTGTGGTGGTGGCGGAAATACCAAACCAGTAAGTCTTGAGAGTGGTTTTGCTTATTTATTTACAGGATTTATATGTCTGCCTATCTCATACGATGCCTCTAGGCAGCTCACAATAATCCATAAGAGGGGTTTTAATTATATGGCACATCAGGCTAGTGGGTTCTAAATGGAAAAGCTTCTTTTTTCAGCTTGAATGTTGAGCTGCAGTGAAGCTTTAAGCATCATTGGCTGGGTGTGCCTTATTATTTCTGTATCTGGCTCCCACATTTCATGAGGAGTTCTTTAACAGCTACAGCTGGTGCCAGTGCCATAATGCAGCTCAGCAACTATAGCTATCCTGGTTCCCTAATTCCAATTATTAAGTTATACAACAGCAAAATAGTTCCAATGATTACATATGGTCAGAACTGTGGGGATATATAAATGCTCCCTTATTGGAACAGATGACAGCCCACTTTTTTTTAAATGCATCTTGGGGGGGATGGATAAATCCACTGCAACTCCAGCAGTAAGGGCAGAGCTGGGAATATCACCTACACAAAGTCATCTAGCAATTAAAGTATTCAGCTGTTGGCTGAAGATCTTATTTATGGACCCAGATAGATAGATTACCCAAGCTGTGTTTCAAAGAGCACATTTAATATGTCTCCTTGGACTTGGGCTGCCCAACTTTCAAATGCTATTTCACAATATGGATTCTCTGTCCAGTTCCCAGTCCAATCAGATCTGAAGGCCAAGAAAAGTTTCAAACAAAGAGTCCTGGATGTTGCTGCCCAGGATGCTATCACTTCCCTCACAAATCAGCCTCCCAGATAGAAAAGTATTCAACAACTCATACGCCCCAACATCTTAGAAGAGCTTTCACTAGAGTACATTTTGAACAACTAGATTCTATGATAAGATATGGGAGGTTCCATAGAGTTCCATTCAAAGAAATACGCCGTGCACCAACTGTTGAAGAGCTTGCATGTCCCGTGCTTGATTGTGAACTGTATTCTGTGGAAAGGATCATTTAGCTAGATCCTTACTAAAAACTAAAAAATATTGGGACACCCAGGAAAAACTGTCTTCTTGCAGGGAACAAACCTGCATATCACTAGCAAGACTGCAATTTTTATATCAAACACCATTTTGAAGAGGATAGACTACCTAGAACAGATGGGGGTTGACTGCAGGGGTGACAATTTATTATGAATATGTCCTACTGTTTTCTCTGTATTGTTTTTATAACTTTTTGTTATGGTCAGACTAATCAATACAATTTATTGTATTATTGTATTACTTCTGTAACTGCTTTTAATATACTTTAAGACTGTAACTTGGAACAAAAGTACAGTCAGGACCAGAAATATTGGAACAAGGATAACTGTTTTGGCATTTGGCCTCTGTACACCACCACACTGAAGTTGAAAGGAAACACACCCAGATGGGAGCGAACTCAGGACTTTCAGCTGTAATTCAAGGGGTTTGACAAAAATGGGGCACTAACCATTCAGGAAGTACAGCCAGTGGCATACACCCCACCCCCCATCATTGGTGGTTCATAAGTAATGGAACAAACGAACATCATTACGAACATAAGGATCGCCTTTAATACCTGGATGAAAATCCTTTGCAGTCAGTGACTGCCTGAAGTCTGGAACCCATGGACATGACCAAATGCTGAGTTTCCTCCCTTGAGATGCTTTGCCAGGCCTTTACTGTAGCTGCCTTCAGCTGCTGATAGTTTGTGGGTCTTTCTGCCTTCAGTCTTGTCTTCAGTAAGTGAAAAGCATGCTCTGTTGGGTTGAGGTCAGGTGACTGACTTGGCCATTGAAGAACATCCCACTTCTTTGCCTCAAGAAACTCTTGGGTAGCTTTTGCTATATGTTTTGGATCATTATCCATCTGCAATATGAAGCAGCGTCCTATCAGTTTGGCAGCATGTGGCTGAATCTGAGCAGAAAGTATAGCCCTATACACTTCAGAATTCATCCTGCTGCTTTTATCAGCAGTCAGGTCATCAATAAACACCAGTGACCCAGTTCCATTGGCAGCCATACATACCCATGCTATAACACTGCCACCATGTTTCACAGATGATGCAGTATGCTTTGGATCATGAGCTGTTCCTTTCCTTCTCCATACTTTTTGTATCATTCTGATGCAAGTTAATCTTGGTTTCATCAGTCCAAAGAATCTTATTCCAGAACTGGGCAGGCTTTTTCAGGTGTTTGCCGGCAAAGTCTAATCTGGCCTTTCTGTTCTTGAGCGTTACCAGTGGTTTGCACCTTGTTGTGAAGCCTCTGTATTTTCATTCATAAAGCCGTCTCTTGACTGTAGATGTTGACAATGACATGCCTACCTCCTCAAGAGCGTTCTCGACCTGGCTAGATGTTGTGAAAGGGTTCCTCTTCAACATGAGCAGAATTCTGCAGTCATCCACTTTAGTTGTCTTCCGTGGTCTTCCAGGCCTTTTGCTGTTGCTCAGCTTTCCAGTTAATTCATTCTTTTTCAAGATGTTCCAAACTGTTGTATTGGCCACTCCTGATGTTTTTGCTATCTCTCTGATGGGTTTATTTTGTTTTCTCAGCCTAATGATGGCCTCCTTCACTCGCATGGACACCTCTTTGGACCTCATGTTGAGAGTTCCAGTGAACAGCTACCAAATGCAAATGTAACACTCAGAACCACCTCCAGGCCTTTTATCTGCTTGATTGGTCATGGAGTACCCAGGAAACAGGCCACACCTAGCCATGCAGCTGCTTGTCAGCCATTCGTTCCATGACTTATGAGCCACCAATGATGTGTGTGTGTGTATACCACTGGCTGTACTTCCTGAATGGTTAGTGCCCCACTTTTGTCAATTACAGCTGAAAGTCCTGACTTGCTCCCATCTGGGTGTGTTTCCTTTCAACTTCAATATGGTGGTGTACAGAGGCCAAATGCCAAAACAGTTAGCCTTGTTCCAATATTTCTGGTCCTGACTATATTATCTTGTGCTGCCTGTGTTCACAGTACTTATGGGCCATGTATTGAAAGGTGTATAGTTGGCATCAGCATTACTTTTTCAATAAAGTTCTGAAAGATTTAGGCTAATGGCTCTCAGTGAGGAGGCTATGTGGCTGATTAATATTTTTGTGCATCAGTATTTGTTCATGTAATGCTGATTTGTAAATACTGATCACTTTTGCTGATCACTTTTAAGGTAACTTGTTTCTGTTGCTTGATCTTTATAGGTATACCAAACTGGGATATGCTGGTAATACAGAGCCACAGTTCATCATTCCCTCATGTAAGTGTTTTTGGGCACATTGTGGTTTTTAACGATGTAACTGTATTATCACTTAATTTAGCCCACAGTTTTAAGAATACTCATACTTTTGAAATCCCATTTAAATGAGGTCTTCTACTCTATGTGATAGATTACCTTTTGAAATTACTTTAAATATGTGTGTTTTCAGAATATACTTATACTCAGTGTATTCTCTACTCAGAGTACACTTAGGATTTACATTAATACTAATGTGAATTTATAAGGGGGCAATCATGTTTTGCAAATGAATGTTTTGATCATTGAATTTATTATTTGTTTAATGGACAATCATGAAGAAACATGTAACGGCATTAGTACTGAGTTTATATTCAGGCCCTTTTTTGCTGTTTTATCAAATTGTGTCTTTTGGGTAAAGTTATTCTGATTAGGATGTAGAACGGAATTAACTTGCTGTTGGATATTTTCATCCTTTTTGGTAGTTTGGCACTGGATGAATGATTAGCTGAGTCTTGCTGCAGCAGGACCAATCATGTCATGGACTAATAAATAGAAGCAGGTGCAGTTAGTCCCAAAGAAGATTAAAAGAGGAAGTTTTATTAATTGTCAGGACAATTGCAACCCTGATCCAAGATTTTACCACTTTTTTTTTTGGTGCTTGGCTATTCTGGATTAGTAACAGCACTATTCTACTATAGAAAGCCAGCTGGTATTGAATTGCTGGTTGGCTTTGCCTTGTATGACTCGCTTCCCTTATCTGCATAGCAACTTATCCTTGGAAGCCTTTCCTGGTTCTGCCTTTCTAAGTGCCATGTGAAATTTGGATCCATTCTAGGGAGAGCTGTTAAGAAACATCCATGTGAATAATAAATATTCTGGAGGTATCTCTTTCTTCTTTCTCTTTAGGGAAGAACAGATTATATCCACTTGCTGTTGCACTGCTGTTCTAAAGAGGTGTGATATCAGTTGATGAAATTTAATTTTTTTTGGTCCTTGAGGACAAATTCAGTACTAATTATATTAATTTAAATCACTTATTGTATTCTCTCATTCAGAATACAACTAGTTCCTTCAAAATTCCTGTACTGACAGTGAAATATTTCTTTCAGTGCTCCTCTGTTTTAAATGGCTTTCCTTACTCAATATTTCCTCATTTTTTTTCTTTAAATACACTACCCTACTTTCTGCCTTACCGGGTAGACCAAACAGGAAACACGACCAGATAAGCTAATTCTACTTTATGTAAAGCTATATTAACAGAATCTTGTAAGTCTGAAAGTACGGTTCTCCCACCATCTCCTTTACAGCCCAAGAAACTAGGGAGGGTCCTTTCTGAGCCTTTTGCCCCACCCAGTATCCAGCTGCAGGCTATTTTGTCTCTTATCTGACCGTTCCCTAGGCAGAATCTCTTCCCCCCATCTCCCAAGGTCTCCCACATACCATTACAGGTAATCCTCAACTTAATGACTATTCATTTAGCAACCATTTGAAGTTACGACAGCACTGAGAAAAGTAACTTATGGATGGTCCTCGCACTTACAACTGCCACAGCGTCCCATGGTCACATGATCAAAACTTGGGCACTTGGCAACTGGCATGTATTTATGACTGTTGCAGTATCCTGGGGTCATGTGATTGCCATTTGAGACCTTCCCAGCCGGCTTCCTACAAGCAAAATCAGTGGGGAACCATGTGATTCACTTAATGACTGTGACTGTGTGAGTCACTTAACCACCGCACCACTTAACAACAAATTTTCTGGTGCCTATTGTTGTCGTAAGTTGAGGACTACCTGTACATCTACTATAACCTTGAACAGATATTCTATCTGGTTTGTTAATCACAGTTTAATTTAACCTAGACCTGGTTATTGACTTTGTCATCTTTGGTTCTGGATGGGGTTGGACTGCCCCAGACAGACCTGGTGCATAACTTGGGGGTTCTGTTGGACTCATGGCTCATGCTTGAAGAGCAGGTGACAGCCGTGGCCAGGAGGGCCTTTGCGCAGCTTCGTGTTGTGCGCCAGTTACGCCCCTTCCTGGATTGGGAGGCCCTTCAAACAATCCCTCATGCCCTTGTTATCTCCCATATAGACTACTGCAATGCACTCTACATGGGGCTACCCTTGAAGGGTATCCGGAAGCTTCAGCTGGTCCAAAATGCAGCCTCGTGGGCTATTTGTGGCGCCCCTAGAAGGGCGCATATAACACCTTTGCTACGCAAGCTGCACTGGGTACCAGTTTGCTTCCGGGTCCAATTCAAGGTGTTGGTTATCACCTTTAAAGCCCTACATGGCATGGGGCCAGGTTACCTGAGGGACCGCCTCTTCCCCTTTACATCTACCCGCCCCACCTGATCTTGCAGAGAGGGCATGCTGAGGACCCCGTCAGTAAGAGAATTCCATCTGGCGGGGTCCAGGAGGCGGGCCTTCTCTGCAGTAGCGCCCGCCCTTTGGAACATCTTGCCCCCGGAGGTGAGGCTAGCCCCATCGCTCCTGGCCTTTCGGAGAAACTTGAAGACCTGGCTCTGCCAGCTGGCCTGGGGCAGGGAGGAAAGGAGTCATGCCTGGGGTTGGCTAGTGCCTTGAAGCACCCCTTCCACATGAAGACTGAATGAGATATAGCCATCTAGATTTTATTTTTATCTATATTATTAATAATTTGTAATTTTATAATGTATTGTATATATTTATTGTTTTATTGAGGATTTTGTTGTAAATCACCCAGAGTCCCTCCAGTGGGAGGAGATGAGTGGTGACAAATTTGATAAAATAAAATAAAAATAAATAAAATAAAATTGCTCAGAATATCATCATATATTTGTTGAAGAGGTTTTTAAAATTCTCATGCAGCATAAATCCAAGGCAATCATTTTATATTGCAGGAATAACTCCTGTCTTTAAACACCATGGTAACCTTTTTTTTTTTTTTTAAACTCCAGATATAATTTTCAGTTCATAGTGTCAATGCGTTGCTTTTTTAGTGCAATTTTTCCTTTTAATATTTTAACTAGCCAAATATATAACTGATTTAGCAAGATTTTACATCTTATATATGATAGCTTGTTATTTCTGTAATCCAGAATCAGACAATAATCAAATAGATGAGTGCACTTGAGCATTAAAATCTGGTAATGTCTTTCAGCAAGTGTAACAGCATTGGTAGAGTTGATTTCCCCTCCTATCCTCAGAAATATCCTTTGGGAGGGGGCCTTCTAGTAGTCTGAGAATAACCAGTTGACCAGTATGCATTATTAGCTGTTCTTTTAGAAAGAAAGGAAGACAAGAATTATCGTTACACATTTTCACAAATTCAGCTGCTACCAGTTCACAGTGGGACTTCATCACAGGTTCTTTTTTTGAACTACTAATAACCAGGCTCACCCAGATTCAATAGGCACAAAGCACTTGAATTTCAGACAGTTGGGTTTTTGTATCTCCCTTCAGTGGCTAGGGGAGAAACTTTTATTTTCCAAAAAGGAAAGCTTACAAATAAAAAGGAATTGTAAATGTCTTCAACTAGTTCAGAAATAAATCTTAATAATAGAACTATTTTTTATTTTAGCTATCTATTTTCTGTAAGTTCTTTATCTACACTAAATTCTTTAAATCCAATTTCACTATATTCTCATATCTTTCTATTCAATATTTCTAATATTTTTGTTTATTGCTGACTTCTATATTCCTGTTGTCGTAATCCCTATATATCTCTATTGTCACTCTCTATAGGGCTATACTCCTTTTTCTACAGAGTTTGATCAGTCTTTTTTTAGTTAATGCAGATCTTTTTTTTAGTTAATGCAGAGCTCCCGGGCAGCCATCTTGTCCTTTTCCTCCTCCCTGCCTTCTTGCAACGCTGCTGTTTCATTGGCAGCTGGGTTGTCCTTACAATGGGGGAGGCCCAAGAAGGGAGCAGGAGGAAGGGGCACAGGGTTTATAATCTGCTCAGGCAGTCTGTTCCTCCATAGATTTTATCACTTCTCAAGTGTTGCATTCACTTGATTATTTCCAAAGTCCAGGTCTATGCTCTGTCCATTGCAGAGTATTATTTGTTATACAGGTTTTTACATCTTCTAATGAAGAGTGCTATGATCTGAGTTAAAGATGAAAGTTGTATCTGGTTAAAGTGATCAATTGATTATGTACCATAAAGTTGTGGTCGACTTTTAGCTACCTTTTAAAAAAAAAATCATAACTGGCTCAGTATCTTTTGGTTTATAATTCTGCCTTATTATGCATATTTAGAATCTAAACTGAACATTTTGTGAAATAGAGCATGGGTAATAAATATTTGCTATGCAAAAGAAAGTTAAGAAGAAGAAAGCTCTATGAAACAACATTCCAGGTATTTATTGCATAATAAATGGTGCCATATAAATGTGATGAGGGTGTGTTTCTGGTTAATGTTTTTTGTTTGGCATTAAAAATAAGAAAATTCCTACTTCATTTATATAACTGAAGCACACTGTACTTAGGCCCTTTCCTTCAAATCAGAAATGGTGAAATCTCAATTTGAATGACTTCTGTTTAATGGATTATGAATGTAAAGAACCAAATTTGCACTTTGGCTTCACCCCAAAGCAACAGACAAGTCCACTGCTTCTGAAGTCTGTCTGCACAGTTGGTTCTGTTCATGTGTTAGTGTATTTCTGTGTGGGTCATTGGGGATCCCAGATCTCAGACTGTCTTCAGCACTTTATCCATATGTACAAACTCTGTGTTGTTGATGTTGAGTTCAAATTTGGGGAATATGATGTCTTATGTTGATCCTCCTCTGATATTGAAGTCCAGCCTTATTACACTCACTTATAGGTTCTACGGGAGATAATCATTAGTTAAAATTGAATATTTTCTTCAAGTCAGGTGGTAGAACTAAGCAAAGTTTTTTTTTAGTAAAACTGTTTTAGTAAAGCTGTTTTGTGCATTCTGAATATAAAGCTAGGTACATTTAGAACACATTTCCCTTTTTTACGTACCAAATATTGTGAACAAATAAAATTAATTTCTTTTTGTGTGTGTGTGGTTGAAAAAACATTCAGATTTAATGGACATTTGGATTTAACACACCCTCTTCCAGTGGTGCATTAAATAGAGGGTTCACTTGTATTTGAAATTTATTTTTTCTAGAAAACTGGATAAATATACCAACAGTAATATCCTTCAGTCTTTGGAAAGGAATCAATGTTGTATTGAAAATTTAGGATATAATTCTGTCTGTAATTTTCCCTTTTTTTCCTTACAATAAAGGTATTGCCATTAAGGAATCGGCCAAAGTTGTCGATCAGGCACAAAGAAGGGTAATGAAAGGTGTGGATGACTTAGATTTCTTTATTGGGGATGAAGCAATAGAAAAACCGACATATGCAACAAAGGTATTTAAAATAAAAGGTGGCATTTTTTCTCTTTTTTAAAGCAAAGTATTATATCCTATATATTTATTCTTTAGTCATAGGAGAGCAAAATATTCACTAGAAGCCCTGAAAGAGAGACTTGTGTAACCTTCAGGGATGACTTAACAATTTGAACTTAATTTTCTTTATATGAAGTTAACGTTTTAATTACTGTATCATATAATTTATTATAAACAGCAGTTTGTTAATATTTCAGGTTATGGTTACCAGTATATCTTAAGACAAATTATGGCAAATAGTTTAAAATAGAAAAAAGAAGATCAGTATCATATAAAATATATAAACAATACACAAAACATTGTACAAATAAGCCAGAGCAAAATTAAAGGCCTTCTTCTATATTTATTTATATTTATGTGATTCTACTGTAACTTTAAAAGAACTAATTTTTTTAAAAAATGTGCATATTTTGAACAGTGGCCCATTCGCCATGGCATAGTTGAAGATTGGGACCTGATGGAGAGATTTATGGAACAAGTTATCTTTAAATATTTAAGGGCAGAACCTGAAGACCATTATTTTCTTTTGGTAAGTATAAATTCTGATATGAAGTATTGGTGACTTAGGATACTGATCACTCAAAATAGAACAAACCCTTCAATTTGTAAGAAGCCAGTGTAACATATATTGATCAATAACTGAAATGTGATATTTCTGATAAACATCACAAAAATATGATATATAATGAATGCAAAATTACTTCGTAATAAAAAGTAAAAATGCAGTACAAAGGCAAAATAAAACAACAAGGTGGTTGTCTGGAATACAGCTATAATACTGAGAACACATTAAAAAAAAACAAGACCATAAAAGAGATACCAGGTGAGTAATTCTTTGGGGAGAATAATTCTCTGGGGAAACTGTTTCTGAAGGTATCTATTATTAAGACATTTCTAATCATAAGAACAGTTTAACGAACAAAGCCAGTTCAAGGAGCTTCCCTTTGCTGGATATATTCAAGCAGAAGCTTGGTGGGTAATTTGTCAAGGGTGGATTCCTTCATTTATCAGATAATTTGGATTCCTTCAGTTTAGGAGGGGGTTGGACAGGTAAAACTGCTGACCTCTTATAGCTCACTGAAAAATTCTTCAAGAGCAATCTGGATTTTTAAGCCAAAATGTTGATGAAACTATGTAAGATACATTGTTTTCCTATTAGATCTTCTCACTCATTGACATGAACAGTGTTTCCAATTTCTGTTTAGGGTTCCTTAACTGGGTGGTTTTTTGAGAAGGAAATGCCTGGGAATGATGGAACAACAATGCACTGTATTTCCAGGCACTACTTTCTTTTTGTGGGGGAAAAACAAATAAACATATTTAGGAAGTTAAAGAAGGTCTCAAACTACAGTATATTCAAGCAGAATATAATATAGAGAGAACTTACAGTTCTTTTGGTAAGAATTCAGTTCATTCTATGGTGTTAGATATATTAGATCCCTTTAAGCTATCAGAACAAATACAATGAAGCATAATTATTCAGCGAAAAATATAATATGGCTTATAGAGAGGAGATTTAGATTGAGCTGGATAGTTGCTTTTTCTTTACAGACTGAACCTCCTCTAAATACTCCAGAAAACAGGGAATATACTGCTGAAATCATGTTTGAATCCTTCAATGTTCCTGGGCTTTACATTGCTGTTCAGGTGAGACTTTATTTGACATAGAGTTCTGATTTTTTAAGTAATACGCCTTAAGAAAATACATGGATTCTGCATCAGTTGCATTAGAGTAAGGCTGTTCTGCATCAGCTGCACTTAGAGCTTTTCTTCTGGCATGTGATCTAAATGGTGGTCATTTTGTGGGAACTTCTTTCCTGCTATGTACCAGCTGGCCCACTGAGATTTGTGCAGGCAGTGAACCAAGGCCAGGTGGGGTGTGAGGCCTTTCTCATGAAACTCATGCTTTTGGAAGTATTCGAAATATGTTCTGTCGTTTTGTAATTTATAAGTTTTGTAAAGTTTAGTTTTGTAAACTACTAAAATGTACTTCTTTATCATCTTTGTTTTCTTCTGATGGCTGTGGAGGAGTTAACTGGGGATATGTAAAACTCTGTTCCAGGTATGGAACTTTTGGTCCTGTCGTTTTCCTGTCACTGGATAACATGCTTAACTAAGCAAACTATGAGTACTGGTGGTGCTGCTTGGGAGGAGGGGCTAATCACTTCTATAGACACGAAATGCACTAACTGCCTCTTATGGTTAGGTGTGATTTGCATATACTACCAATGTGCAAATCACATTAATGTCGAATTTGATTATCAGATTGAGATAATAGCAAAATCATCACCTGTCTGTGTCTTATGGGATCTATAATTGCCTGTGAAATAAAGATCATTCTGTTTCTTGGAGGAAAGGATAATCATGATTTATTAACCATAGTGATTGCCACTTAAGTTTTCATTCGAAATTTCTGGAAATGCTAGACTTTCCTGCCTACTTTGAAGACATAGAGCACCTTAGAATAACTGCTTATCGGATGAAAGGGTATCACAATACCCTTTATTGGTTTTATTGTTTCTATGTTTAACTCTTCCATATTGTGTCCATGGTTTTCCACTACACTAGTTACTTTTGATAGGATTTGTATTTTTTTTTTTTAACATTCACAATAATTTGGTATTATTTTTCAGTAATGGTTGAAAATAATCTTATTTTTATTTTAAGTCATAATTCTGAGTTACTAATGTTTCTTGTAGTTATTTCTCGAATATGTACTGTATATCACACTTCTTCCCAAAGGAGTGGTAATAGCCCTGATTCCTGTATTGGAAAGGTAACATAGTAAGAAACCTGAATTAATATAGTAAACAGTACAAGTAGGAAAGGATACTCTTAGTACAATACTGTGCTGAGAAGTTCTTCTTACATATCTGAAGTCATCATATTGTAATCATTTGTATGCCAGAAAGATAACATGAGAAAGAATTTTGCATTTTCAGTCAGTTTAAAATTACTACAGCTTCAGTGGGATAGCACTAATATCCATCAATACTTTACTTACTGAGATTGTCTCAGTGCTTGAGTGTGAATTACATCAGAGTTCTAGTTTTCTTTTCCATAGTGCTGCTGCAATTATTTTATTTATTTATTTATTTATTTATTTTATATTTCAAATTTCTATCACCGCCCATCTCTCCCGAAAAGGGGACTCTGGGTGGTAATTACTCAAAACTTAACAAAGTGTATCTGTTCTTATATGGTCTTCATTTTCTTTTGCACTTTATTCTTGTAATGTTGATCATTGGGTTACATAATGCAATATAAATATATTGTATGATTTTGTCTCATGTGGCACTTATTTTTTGATGAACAGGCTTTTAGGAGATTATGCAACATTTATGCTCAAACTGTTTCTTTGGTAGGCTGTCCTTGCTTTAGCTGCATCTTGGACATCAAGACAAGTAGGTGAACGGACACTGACTGGAACGGTTATAGATAGTGGGGATGGTGTCACTCATGTCATTCCTGTGGTAAGATACAATAACAGTTTCATTTATTAACATACAGAAGTACAGTTCCTAATACTATAATTATTATGGAAAGTACAATCATTTGTTTTCAGCCTTTTCCCCATGAGTTAAGTGCTACGAACATGCCCTAGAAATTATGCAAAAGGTTAAAATTTTTGTTATTTTTTAACTGACATTAAGAGATGACTTCTTTGGCTTAGTAACTATAAGACAATTAACAGCCTATTTATTTTGTTTAAGATCAGTGCTGTCAGTGATAGCTAATCTGGTGTCTTCAAGATATTGTGGCTGATAGGAGTTAAATCTAAAACATCAGGAAGACACTTTGGTATTCCTGTAGAAGAGTTATGCTCTGCAAAGATTTCATGACAGAAAATGCTAACACTGAAATACTTGTTAAGGTTCTCTCACTCTCTCTCACTCTTGTGAAAGTGATATTAGATATTATTATTAGACCACGCTGTAGTCTGCCTTGAAAGTTATATGAACAGAAAGGCAGGATATAAATGTATTACAGAAATGCTCTATGGGTAGTCTGTAGCCTGGAAAAATCCAAGTCTTTTGTCAACTCTGAACATAAATGAGGGAGTGTGGGTGGGGGGAAAGAACTATATAGATGAGCAGAATTTCATCTTCTCATCTGTTTAATGTGACATCATCAGAATTGCTTCTGATGAGGTACAATGGTCAAGTACTTTCCTGCCCAGGTGTGCACCAGTTTGGGAAGCTTCAGTGGGAAGCAGAAGATGAAAAGTAGTCTTTATGATTTTCATTGAGGGCATTTCTTTTATTTCCAGGCTGAAGGTTATGTGATTGGTAGCTGTATCAAACATATTCCAATAGCTGGACGAGATATAACTTACTTTATTCAGCAGCTGCTAAGAGAGCGAGAAGTAGGAATCCCTCCTGAGCAATCATTGGAAACTGCTAAAGCAGTCAAGGTAATATATTTTGTTAAAGTAAATGGATATATCAGCAATACTTTTATTGTCTTCAAGGGGAAAATGGATATTTATTTATTAAGACCCAAATGCATATCGATATATTAAGATGCAAAGCCTGACTTTGTGTATTCCGTGCCATCCAGTGGCCTTCACAGCAAACTGCAGTGAAGCCCAAAATGGCAACCCACACTACAATTATGTACTTGCATCAGGATGTTGTATGTGCATCAGAAACGGCTACCCCCAGTCTGATGCTCTTTAGGTGGTTTTGACTTCAGCTTCCATAATTCAGAGCCCCAAAATGGACATCTAGACTTTTCTGTCTAGTTTTTCCTCAAGGTTAGCTATTTCTAGTGTGAACAGAGAGTAATGAAATGGAAGAAAAGGGGCAAAGAGAGAATATTTGAAAGGAGTTTCTCCTCCCACTGTAATAAATAAAGCCAATGGCAACAGAGAGGAAGGTACTAGGAAGGCCAGGAACAACAGTCTGGGAATAACTTAGTCTTTGTCTAGCTCTTCACAGTCCTGTATATTTTGGATTGCTGAATATTTTCAAGGCACTTGCATCCCCGTTGGAAAATTCCCTTCAAACTCGGGGTAGTCTACGGTATTCTAAATAGGGCTGCCTTTGAAGAGTGGAAACTAGTAGGTTTAGGATCCTCATCCAGAATGATGACTGGACCCTCTTCTGACTCTAGGTTACAAGAGTTTATATTGACTACCAGTCAATTTCTGGGCCATTTGGGAACACAATTCAGAAATGCTGGTTATATATTATAAAGTATTGAGCTTGCTTAAGACCAGTTTGTTTCCTATATAATCCAGATGGTGGAAGTTTTTTAGAAAAGCCATTCTCTGTCCCATGAACAATTAGCATGTATTGGGCAGAAACTTGAGAAAATATAGTCTCTGTGGCCACTTCTGGCCTTTGGTTCTCCTGAGGGAGGTTTTTTGGGCCTTTGATTGGGTCTTTTACCGGCATGCAAGAAGCTGTATAATAGACATTCAGATTTAGCTTTCTTGTTGCTTTGAGTTTAATCCTGTATTGTAACTTCACGATCACTTCATATCATTATGTTAATTTTAATTATTTGTCACCTAGGATAGATATTATGGGTAAGCTGTGAATAAATGTAAACATAATTAATATTAGGAACTGAGATGATACAGTAGAATCTCGGTTAACTGTAACTCAGGCAACCGGCACTCTCAAGCAACCAGCACAAAAATGAAGAAATAATACGTAAAATAAAATTTTAAATAAAATCAATTTTTAGCGGAAAGATAAATTTAAACTTGGTGCGCTGTGCCATGCCAATCCAATCCCCCTCCAGCAGAAAAGCAAGCCCAAACCTGGCATGCCGTGCCAACCCCCCAGCAGAAAGGCAACCCCAGACTGGCACTCCACACTTCACTGATCTGATCCCCCTCCAGCAGAAAGGCAAGTCCAAACCCACCCACCCCCTGCCACAAAGGGACCGGGCCGGCGCTCCAAGCCCATACCCACCCACCCCTGACAGAAAGGGATCGGTCAATCCCCTCTAGCAGACAGGCAAGTCCAAACTTGGCACGCCTATTTTTAATAGTAACCCTCAAGTAACCGGAAACTACTTTTATCCGGCATCTACCAAGCCCCATGGGTGCTGGTTAACCGAGATTCTGTTGTAACTAGCCAGCACTTAATTTTTCTTCTGTATGGGAGAGATGTTTTAATGCTAAATAGACTTTTAGTTCCACATTGCGAAGACCCATAATTCTTTTCCTTTCTTTGTCTGTATTTTTCTACAAACACATCTATTATTACTGATAGTTTTTTGGTTATATGATTGTACAGTATGTTACTATAGCAACAGTACATATGAGTGCGTTTTCCCATTACTGTCTTGCTGCTGAAAGAACTCCTAAAACAGTTTGGGCTCTCTGGATTCTGAAATTTTTGTTGGGGGGTAGGGGTAAAAATGTATCTGCACTAGTACCAAGTACTAATTATCTAAATATAGGTGGTTAATATTAATTTTTGACATCCTTCCATTTATACCAGTCTATGTCTTAGTTCTCAAGGAAGCTTTTAGTCCTGTTACATTTTTAAAAACAATCAGATAGAAAATGTGGATATTTAGTTATTGTGATAACTGTTTGTACTTCTTTTCCAGGAACGTTTTAGTTATGTCTGCCCTGACTTAGTGAAAGAATTTAATAAATACGATGCAGATGGTACCAAGTGGATTAAACAATATACTGGAATCAATGCTATCTCAAAGAAAGAATTTACCATTGATGTTGGGTATGAGAGATTCTTAGGGCCAGAAATCTTCTTTCATCCTGAGGTAAATTGAAGCATGTTGTGTGTGTGTGTTTTCTTCCTAAATAATATTTGACATAAAGGAGGGGGGATGGTTGCTACATTTTAAACCTATGCCAGTGGTGTATCTCTCTTCCCACTTTGGATTAGATGCCACCAGTGTAGTTTTTTGAGCTGGAGGAATAAATATTTCTTCCAACTGATGCCATTTTTTTTTCATATTGAATTGAACTGCTTGATTCATTGCTTAGCATGTGAGATGTGTAGGTGGATTCTGAATTGTTCAACATAAGACAACAGCAGGCAAAATAGAAAGATCAAAGTGATCAGATGACATGAGTTCTCCTTAATTCTGGTGTTCACTGGGCTGTATCTGGCCTTTGCAAGTGCACTTTTTCTCTCAGAACAAATGTTTCCTATTCTATTTTCCCTCTGCAACTCTGTGTGGCCCTGGGATCCACCTCTTTGTGAATGCTTAAGCACACATGTATCCGTATCACAAAGCTGAAATATTTTGCTTTAAATCATAATGATACTGTTTTGTTAGTCACTTTGATATGGTATGATTGAAGAGATGAATTGCATCCTCCTAGATCCACATAAGTTCATCTGAAGTGTTATATGTTTGAAAAACCCTACCTCTATATTCATATATACTGCAGGGATGGGTAACTGGATACCCTAGGGCTACATTGACCTTGAATTCCCACAGTTGCTGTGGGGTGGTGGCATGGTTTCTGTCATTTTGAGGTGGGAAAAAATAATTCTAATGTAAACCCTAAAACAACTTAACATAGCTTTAAAAATTCTGAAAGAAAGGCCCAAACTTTCCCTTATAACTCAAAACTCTCCCTGCAGAAAATCTTGTCCCTGTCTATTTTCTATCAATGCCTCACCACTGTGGTCTTAGACACCTACAAATGTGTTAAATACAGTCATAGAAAGCTTCTCCACCCCTGTTATACAGAGGGAAGGGGGCAGAATGGTGTGGGTATATGTTTTGCTTCACTTTTCTCACTTCATTTTCATTTTACTTAGGAATAATTCTTCCCTAAATCATGCCATCTTTCATATAAAACTCCTGGCCAAATCACAGTATCTTTTCTTATATTGCTTCCCATTTAATCTGTGGGTTAATTATCTCTACTTGTTAAATTTATTCCATCTTTCTTCTGGTTTTTTTTTCCTGAGGATGCCAGAATAATCTATACTTATCAGTCCATTCAATTTTTAAAACATCAGTGGTGTGGTGGTTAAGGTACTGGCCTAGAAACCAGGAGACTGTGAGTTCTAGGCCTGCTTTAGGCATGAAAACTGACTGGAGGACTTTGGCCAGTCACTCACTCCCAGCCCAACTCACCTCACAGGATGGTTGTTGTGGGAAAATAGGAGGAGGCAGGAGTATTAGGGATCTTTACTGCCTTGAGAGAGACATGGAGAAATATAGCAGGATAAAAATATACTACTACTACTAATAATAATATCCACTTCTGTTTTCAGTTTGCTAATCCAGACTTCACACAGCCCATCTCAGAAGTAGTAGATGAAGTTATTCAGAACTGTCCAATTGATGTTAGACGCCCACTGTATAAGGTTAGTGAGGCCAGAGAAGGTAAGAGTGTATGTATGTAAACAGGTGTTGATAGACGCACAGCATCTATTTATTTCTATTTCTTAAAAATCTTTCTCTCCCTCTCCCTCTCTCCTTTAGATGAAAGCAGAGTAATAAAAGAGAGCCAGTCTGGTCTAGTGGTTAAGGCAATGGGCTAGAAACCAGGAGACTGTGAGTTCTAGTCCCACCTTAGGCATGAAAACCAGCTGGGTGACCTTGGGCCGGTCACTCTCTCTCAGCCCAACTCACCTCACAGGGTTGCCGTTGTGGGGAAAATAGGAGGAGAAAGGAGTAATAGATATGTTCCCCGCCTTGAGTTATTTATAAAAATAATAAAGGTGGGATAGAAAATAAATAAAATAAAATAAAAGTGTTGATATAAATAACTAGAAATAAGATTTGACAGGATGGGGGCTGTATTTATCATTTGATATCAATGTTGGGATAATAACATTTGACTACGATATTAGCTGGTTGTGCTTATTGCTCCATGTGTGCAGTCTTCCACTACCTGATCACTAGGTCTGATGGGATTTGTAGCTGTTTTGGTGCAATATAGCATATTGATGTGAAGAATTAACATTTTGGGCAATTGACTTCATTTCAAAGTCAGCCTTACTCACTTTGCCCTCTGCTGCTGGAAGAGTTTTACTTTGATTTTCCTTTATGCTGAAATCAGTTGTTATGTGATCATCAGGCTAGTCTAGTTTGTGAAACTGGGAAAGAGTTTGTGACCTCCTCTGGAATCTGAGTCTCCCAGAATAAATGTCTCTTCAGAGCCCTTTGCACAGGTATACCCTAGGTCTTGGGGATAACTATGCTAGCCTGCTGTGGAGATGCTTTCTGTCAACAGAAGGTCATTTTATCTCATCTGAATCCTCTCAGCTGCTGTATGGCTTAAGATTTGCTTTTGTTCTGTAAATTGGTTTGGTTCACATTTATTAAATTTTGTGGCTTGGTGAAAGCATGTTTGGGCAATGCTAGTCTCCCTTCTTGGGGTGCTCAACATGTTATTTATTCTAAAGGCATAACATTGTCCTTCCAATGTATGAAATAAAGTCTTTGAACAGGTCACATATATTGAAATTGCAACTATCCTGCTCTTTTATGACTGGTTATAAATGTCATTGTTACCACTGTTCCTAATTTCAGAAGTGAATATCTAATTTCAGTGCTGCAAAGGTGATTTAATTTTGTGTGTGCGATTTTAATTCAGAATATTGTCCTTTCTGGAGGCTCAACAATGTTCAGAGATTTTGGACGGCGTTTGCAGCGAGACTTGAAAAGGACTGTGGATGCTAGACTGAAACTCAGTGAAGAACTGAGTGGTGGCAGACTGAAGGTTTGTTTCCTAGATAATACAGTGTATTGGTATGGATGGCCAATGCTCTGGTTTATATGTCTGCTTGGTATGGAGACCTTTAATGACATCCTTATATTACTGAATAGAATAGCATTAGTCTGATTTTCCTTGCCATCTTTGTAACTTTTCTATTATTGCAGAAAGTACTCTAATCTGTGCTTTTGAAATGAACAGTCTCAATGAAGAGGCAGTCTTTGCCACCTAAAGCAGCCAACTGGGTACTTGATGTTTTAGAAGTACATAGGCAATTGATCTATCTGTCTCATAGTGCTTTGTGCCCTTCGTCTTCCCTCTGCACCTTTTCCAGCTGGAGCTAATTCTGGTAATAACCAGCCATGGTGATATGGACTCTCTAGGCTTGGCGAGGCAACAATCCATTTTATTCATCTGCTTAAGGGAAAGGTTTCATTCTGTATTGTGAAAGAACTAGCTTTAGAAGCTTCAATACTATCCTCTATGAAGCAAGCATCTCAGAAATTATTTAATAAGATTTGATTTGAAGCATCTCAATTTTGCATCCCCCAAATTTGTAATGGCCGGTTTTGTATATTCAAAGTGCTTCAGGCTTGAAGACCAGCTGGCAATGATCTGAACAATCCCTTACCTGCTCAAAATGGCCTTTTCAGAGTTAAAACAAGGTTCAAATAGTTCAAATTGAAATCTTTTGCACACCTCTAATTTCAAGAATCTTTTTCTTGTTTAAAAGCTTCATTTTGGTCTTTACTAACAAGTTATTAAACTAGGTGCCTTGTTTGCTTCAACTCTGGACATTGAGCTCTGAGTCATGCATCACATTAGGAACAATGAATACTATAATTTAGTAGTATTTTTTATATAAATAGTGATTGCAGTGAAAAATGTGTACTTAAGAGAGATTTATTAGAATTTAAGAAAGGTGGCTTGGAACTCTGCTAAATAAATAATCGCTAAATTATTTTTACTGGTTTTACCGTGAAAACCCATTGGAATTAAGGCAAATGTTCACAGTGACAGAATATAATATATTAATATTAATTTTGAGATAAAATATTGGAAGCTTATTTGTACTAATATGGACTATTTTCCAGTAAGATTTTGCTAAAAGCTAGCCTCATTCTTTTTAGATGGAAATGCCAGGAATTAAATGTAGCAATTACATGTCCAAAGCATATTTTTCTCCTAAGATTTGCTATAAATGATATTTTTAGGGTTGTTTTTTGAAGCTGTTCAGCTATGAGGCTATATGAGAAATGGGTTACAAATGATCAGAGTTAATCTTCCTCCTCTCTAGGGCTAAGCAGATCATACTAATGAGTCAAGTGATTCTTATTATACTAGACAAAAAATAATTCTTTCACTTAAAGTTGTCTAAATCTCTTCTTAATACAGTGGTGAAAAACAATGTATAACTAAGTGATTGTGTTTTAATCTTGTGTAACATGATACATATTACCATATTGGATATAATTTTTTTGTAATGTTCTGCATCTTGTTTTATTCTTTGGAATAATGTTAAAGCATAAATATTTATACATAGTAATATAGTAAAGTATGTATATGCAGACATATATTATGCAGAATTAATAATGCTGTACTGATTTCGTTTTCCATTATAGCCCAAACCTATTGATGTACAAGTTATTACTCATCATATGCAAAGATACGCTGTTTGGTTTGGAGGATCAATGTTGGCTTCCACAGTAAGTTGACAAAAATGGAAAAGAAGCGTGAAGAGATTTTTCACTGTAACAATTGTTGTAATAGATATTACAGTAGGTAATAGTTATTACAATAGGTAATAGGCATTACAACAAATGTAAAAAATATTCAGCAAGAAGTTTCTTTAAGATTTTGATAAATAGAATAGAATGATCATAGGCCCAGTCATAACTGCACAAGTGTCTTTATCTCTTCTTGCTCTAGATGCTGCTTTGAACTTTTAGAACAGGGATAGGTAGCCCTTTTATCTAGGGTAAACCATATGAATTTGTAGGAGCTGAAGTCATCCCTTTGGCCTTAAGATTTCTCAAACAGGAGAAAATGCAGAACCCCTTGGATAGGTTCATGATTTTTAATAGGAGTACTGAGTGCCTCAAGCTATTTCAGATGGCTTCCTCAGAATGCAAGAAAAGGCTTTAAAAGTTGAGGTCTTTTCTCTCTAGAGCTACATGCATCCAGCCTCCAAATATACACTAAAAACTGAACACAAGGAAAAAAAACTTTTTTCTAGTCTACTGCTTATATATTCCTTTCAAAGATTGGAAACATTTATTTTTATGGGGGAACTGTATCATTTGCTATATATATAATTTATATATGTGTGTGTGTGTGTATGTGTGTGTGTGTATAAAGATAAATATAAACAATGTGAGGGCAAAAGTAAGGTCTTTTTTATTGAAATTATTTGTCCTTTCCCCCCCTCCCCCAAATGTAATAGATAATATAATAGATATAAAATTCCAATATGATCCAGTGCATTAGTTTAATTTTCCCTTTTGTTTTCTTTTTCAGCCTGAGTTCTACCAAGTATGCCACACCAAAAAAGATTATGAAGAAATTGGTCCTAGCATCTGTCGTCACAATCCAGTTTTTGGAGTTATGTCTTAAATCTGACATTTAATGAATTGAGTTTAGGGAGGCAAGGAAATGGTCTTTCTCAGTGCTTGTTTGTCTGGATGGTCGGTATTAAGATAAGAAACATGACTTGAAAATAAGAAAAAAAAAAGACCAAACACAATTAAACAGGAATATTTTAATAAGTGTCTCAACATGCTGATACAGTGGGAAGCCAAAACAATTCAAAGTGTTTTTTTTTCTTTTGACTGAATATTTGAAGCTGTGCATAAACAAAACAAAAGAAGTTGGTCTTTGTTCTTTTTGTGCCCTAATATTTTGTATATTAATGGAATATCCAAGATTTGATGGGATTTGATGGTATGTAGATAGTCAGCTCTATAATTCTTCTATTGTACTCTTAATTGTGTACAATGCAAGAGCCTGTTTATATTTCATACTTTTTTATACATTGAGAAAAAATATCAGTGACTGAAAGTAATGTTAATATTTGACAAGAAAAATACCAGTGACCAATTGGAGGGGAATTTGAAAACTAATAATGCCCACATGGAGCTTCATCATGTGAATCTCTAATAATGTTAAATTATGACCAATCTTCAACTTGCATTCCATACACAATGCAACTTGGCAAATGCTTTTGGAACTGAGGGACTAGTATCTTGGATTAAGTGATGCCTGCTAGTGCTTTCTGATTATTCGGTGCATTTTCATTCTATTTCTTGCTTGGGGAAGGGATGGGAAAGTAAAGACAAGACTGTTGGACAAGTATTGCAGTTCTGTAGTGTCATTTCTAATTGCAACCAAATATTCCAATTATGAAAATGGGTGTAATTCCACCATTCTAATAAAGACACAAACATTCTTTTTTAATATTCATGTGAGGCCTTTCAGTCTCGTTGTTCAATCATTTGTGAAGGTCCTTCTAATCTGCAATTACAGTTTTTCACTCCATAATTTGGAAAAGATGAAAGGGGATACATGTATGCAAGTGGTGTGTTATCTATTTAATAGCATATGCAGTTTTAGAAGCGTAATTCTAATTAAATATATGTTTTTCATGAGATTTTGGTAAATAAAGCTATTGCATTCTTGGTGTCTTGTGTCACAGATTTCATACTATAAGTCAGAATCAAATATAAGAAGTACATTTATGGTATATTTGGTAAGAAGTAGACTTGGTGGGACTGAGTACCAAGTACTTAGAGCGTTTACCCAGAAGTGGAAATATTACCATGTTTAACTGAATGTCATGACAAAGCTCTGCTTGACTGGAAGCCTTGAGTAGAGAAAGTTTCTGATCATTCAGAATGATAATAAATTTCCACCTTAGACCTTTTGGGTTAAGTGTAGGGTGGTCATAACAGGATGGTGGGACTTAAAGCGTATCCTGATTGTGATCTGCCTTTACAAATGTTAAATGTCTGCACAGAACTATAACCTAGTATGACATCTAGATCTAGAATTTTGTTAGGTATGGTCACACAGTGCAGGATAATAAGCTTGCTGTGAACTAGGGTTTAAGGGCTTACAAATCCATCTTAAATCCAAATTTGGATGTCCCATGAAACTATCACCATCCTTGTTGGTTTACCTGCTGATGTGAAGAAAGAAGTAAAGCAGAAATAGGAAGCTGCATACATGAGTTCATTCAGAAGTCAGGATTCTTGATGTCTTACTATTTACAAAAGCTCCAAACCACCCATAACTAACATTTGTCTCATAAAGAATAGACAGTATCACAGACTTAACTATATGTAGCCTGAAGCGAAGTATCATATAGGATACCATGATCTATTTTGTGAATTTCCTCTTGAAACCAGGGATTAGCAAGTTGCCATACATCTGTGCCAGAAGATGCTCTTTTGTATCTTACTATGATTATCAAATAAGCTCATCAGAAAGAGGTTGCTGTGCTTTTATATATTTAAGATTCAGTTATTTTTTTCAGTGAGTTTAGTTTAAAAATTAAGGTTATTTATACAAAATCTTGATTTTAAGGACCAATTATGGGGAAGGGATTGCATGATTGGTGTGAAAGGTCCCCTGTGCAAGCACCAAGTCATGTCTGACCCTTTGGGGGGATGCCGCTTTCGCGACGTTTTCTTGGCAGACTAGAGCGGGGTGGTTTGCCATTGCCTTCCCCAGTCACATAATTTGCATGATTATGGAAGTGATATAATTACATAAACTGCATCAGTTATGCAGATCTAGTAAATCACATCAATTACATAATTAGGGAACTTGACATAAATAATGTTACTTGTCTGAACTGCTTTGGAAACAATGGACATTGTCCATTTTGGGGGCCGAGATCTGAGTTAACTTTGCATCTGAACTCTGCTGAACAGGGGTTCATAATACGGAGTTTTATTTTCCATCAAACAGAATAGTGATTTACTTAACATCTCATGGAGGAACAGTACTTTACTTCAGGAGCCGCCAGCTCTTGATTCTGGAAAATTCAGTGTTGTTACACCCCAATCCTATACAGATTTGCACAGAAGTAAGTTCTGTGTTACACAGTAATTCAGTAGCACTTACACGGAATTCATTGTGGTTAAATTTGCAGTCCTGCTCTTCAAGTAAGTGATCTTGCTTATTTTTGCATTGTAGAGATAATGCCAAATATAGACCAGTTTCCCACCCCCAGTTCTTCAAACCTTGTATTACAATCCTGGTTTGTAAAAAGGTTCAATTTAGTTGCCAGCTGGTATGATTAGTTGGTGTAGTAACCTGTGGTTATACCAATAAAAAATCATTTAAATGCTTACTGAACAAATAAGAAATTTAAAATAGGAAGGTTTTTCTTCTTGACTGCTGCCAGTCCATCCTGCATGTGTCGATAAGTGAAAGTTAATGGTAAGAATTTACTTACTCCCAAGTAACTTGTAAAGAAACTGGATAATTACTTGTTTTTGTAGCAACTGGAATGCATTAAATTAAAAGAAACTTTTTAAAAAATCCAAATTTCAATGAAATAATATTACTTATAGATGAAAGCCACTGTTCAGTGCTTAATAAAATTATTGTGAGGAAAATATATGGATTTTCTATTTAAAATTAAATTAAATGAAGAATTATATGAAACTGTGTAATAACAATTAAGAATTTTGGCATTACAAGAAAATTGTGAAAGACAATTTTGAAAATAATGCATGCAGCTGCTAAATATTAGATCATGTATATAATATGTACTGTTGAAACCTTTAAAGCTTTTGCTGTCTTCTAGAAAGCTGACAGCAGAGAAAGAATTCTGCACAAAACATTGGTTCTTACCTCCTAAACTTCAGTATTTAAAACATAACTGTTGGCTTGTTGAACTATTCTGTCAGTTTGCATCTGGAGAACTTTAAAAAAATGTATATTTTTTATTTTATGTAGAATTGTAATATTTAGGATTTTTCTTTTGGTATACCTATATCAGAACTTATCTTTCTCCCATGACACTATTGCATAGAGAGGACTAATGTTCTATGTTGTCTGAAATAGGCTAGGCCTGCGATGATCATGAAACAAATTGGTATGTTTGATTCCTAAGTGAATACCAATGTACATTTGGGCATTGTAACTTGCTTTCAAGACTCCTTGCATGCAAAATACAGAGTCTTCAAATGTAGGATATGTGTACTCCAGGTAATTTGAGTCCACATATAAAATTAAAATTTATCCCCCCCCCCCATTACTGTGCCTTCCTATACTGATATACCTAGACAACTAATTTTAGGTAAAATCTCTTGAAGTTAGAACTTCAGAAATATCAACTTGGGGATTATCTAATTAAATGGTGCCTTTCATTTCCATTTTAATTGACTTTATCCAATAGTCAAACCATTGGAGGAGGAAATGGTTTGCCAAATTATGGCCCTCTGGTTTTACAGCCTTATAAAATGGCTATGGAGTCATAATAATGCAACAGGCCTAGATTCCTCTACATGTTTATCCTGTTGATTCATCACTGACCCTGTAATGCAGCATGAAGTCTTGACAGCTAGATAAACATTTGTTGTAATACGATTAATGTGATACACTGAGGTTACTTTAACAAGGAATATGTTGATTTCCCACCCCCCACCCCCCACCCCCCACCCCCCACCCCCAGCTGTACCATATTTCATAATCTGTTTTAAAGAAAATTTAAGAGAAACAAACATTTATGTTAATTTTGAAAGCAGTTTTTAAGCTCAGAGAATTGGAGAACGAGATCTAGAGAACTTGCATAGCCATACTTGGACCCCAAATCTGTAAATAAGAAGCCACTCTGGTTCAGAGTATGTGTAGTATTTATTTTGAATATCATGTAGAGAGGCCTTGTTCTGCATCTGTCTGTTTTTCCAACCTCTGTTACCAGTTTGGTATATAAACAAAAGGGTGCATGCATATGAAGGTGTCCTTAGTACTGAAAACAAATTCCTATTAAAAATGCTCTTTTTATAGCATCTAACCTGCAGTTTCAGGTCGAAAACAAATAATATAAAAGTATAATTTGTTTCCTTGACTATAATAATTGCCCCTTTTTTAGTTTTTGAAAGTAGTCACATTTCACTGGAATTTAATATTGTAAGGTAGTACTGTAGTCTATATATACATGCATGTGTGCTTTCCATCTTAAACTTTTCTATACATACTTATTGAACAGCAGAAATGTGTTAATTGCTTCTTAGGTAGCGATTAAAATGAAATTCAAAGGTAGACATTGATATAATGGTTTTAAACTCTATAATAATGAACAATATGATAAGAGTCCTGACATAGAACTCAATAGAATTTTTATTCAGTATGTCTAGAATCACCTCCAGTGTCTCTAAGGAATACAGCATTTCTAAGTACTGAAAAACATATTAATTAAATGCTTTATTAGAAAAAAATTAAATCCATGGTGATCTCTCTTCTTTTGAACCAATAATACTGATCTTTATTCTAGCTACAATCAGTATTTCTTATTTCAACATTATTACAAAATAACTTCAGACTTGAAGTAGCAGATAAAGATCAGTAGAGTTATTAAATCATGAGTAGTTGTGATTTCCATCAGTCTTTGGAGCCAACTCTCTGCTTATACTCGGAACATTACGCATCTTTGTTACAGCAATGTATATTTTCTAATATCTGCTCTGACTTTATAATGAAACTGGAATCTAAATGCACTTGTCTATTACTATAGTAGCAACAACGATAAGCCTCTTAAAGCATGCTTCCAACATTAGGCTAGAAAATGCAGAGCTCCAGTCAGTCCAAGCTGGTGATACTTGTAGATAATGATTATTAGTCATGAATTTTTAGAATGTGCATACTATATCTACTCCTTATGTCAATAGCACCAACCATCTGATAAATGTGCTGTCATTGTTGGCTGACATTTTAACAGCTCACAAAGAGAAACTGAATAGATCTTCCATTTCTGAAGAGGCTTAATATGTTGGAAAGAAATTGAAACCAATGCTCTATAATTGCAAGCATGAATCATTTACTAAACATCTTGGCACTGCAGACCCTATAAGTTATTCTTTTTCCTGATAGAATTCCTAAACTTAAATACCATCAAGTGGTAAATAGGTGGTTGGCTCCCCAATCAACTGATTGGGGAGCAACTGCATTACCATGTGAAAGGACAGGAAAGAAGACTCTTGAGCTGTTTTCTGTTTGCCTTGTCACTTTATCAGCTAGACAGCCTGGATTTTAAATAAGTATAAACATAGAACTGTGGGAGGCTCATTTTATTTTTGTTTTTTCTGGTTTACTTTGGGATCATGATTTGGTTTATTGTTCACGATGGGGACTGACCCTTTGGTTCTCTCTCAACTGCATTTTACTGTATGACTTAATTTGCTTTTCTGTACAACCTTTAAGATACTGTGTAAAGCTCTCTTGTTATTCCAAACCTAAGTTGCCTATCTTAAAATAAAAGTATAATGTATAATTCTGGAATACAAGCCAATATGATCTAATGTGTGTATAGCCCTGTTTTTTTTCTCCTTCAGTGTTTATTTTCCACAACAAAAGAATAATCCAGCTGATCACTTATGCTGATTTACATGATTTTATGTTTTTAGAAAAGAAATATAGGTACAAAGTGCTCCAAAATAGGTACCCATTGAGAAAAACAAAAACTTTAAACTTCTGATTTGTTTAAACCTGTCTACTCTCCTGGGTGTAGGTCTGGCAGTCCTCATCCTACCTGCCTTCAGGAGAGCCTTGAAGACCTGGCTCTTTCCTCAGGCACTTGGGTAGGATGCTGTGCATACCCACTGTTGAGGCTAAGTTGTGAAAACTGTGATAGCTTTCTTTCCCCAATATAGCTGTTTTGTTCCTGTTTTAATTGTTACATTGGTTTTAACCTTTATTAGCCACCCAGAGTTTTGTATGAATGGGCAGCCATAGAAATGAGAGAGAGAGAGAGAAAGACAGAGAGACTGTATTACATTATTTAGGCAAGACTAATATTTTTGTGCCAGAGAATGAACACCCTGGCAGTACTGGGAAAGGCCCAATTCAAGGTGCAATCCATCATTCTCCAGTTCCCTGAGGAATTATACTTTTAATCTGTCCTGAATTTCCTAATTTCATTGGATGACTGGCATTATTATGAGAGAACATTTTCCTTTTTCACTTCTCCATACCACATATAATTGTACCTACCTTTGTCAAATCAATTCTGTACTCATCTCCTTTTGCACTTCAAAAGCCCAAGTGTTGAAACCATCCAATACAAAGAGGTTGCTCTAGTCCCCAGTCACTTTGGTTGCCTATTGATGCTCAATTTCCAGCTCTATTCAGTCTTTTGGATGGGAAGTAATAGGCAATGCATGGTATTATTTGTTATTCACCACCCTTCCAAGATTCCCTTCCTGATCAATTGTTGCATGCCAGCTGAGATTTCTTCAGAGTAGATTGTCAGCACATTACCTTTGCTTATTTTGAGGTGTATTTATTAATGCCCAATCCCACAATCTGGAGAGATCCTTTCAGAGCTTTTTGTTTAGGCCAGTCTGGATAATGTGCCATCAGCAAACTTGGTCACTTTGCTGTTTGGCCTAATTGTTAGATGCTTATGAACAGCTTAAAACATGCTGATCCCCACATCCTTTTCCACTGTACTTACTGTGCATCTTTCCCTATCTGTTCTTCAATGAATGATTCATGAGAGACTGGTAACTTTGCAACTGCAGGCAGTCCTCCAAGAATCTTTGATAATCTCATCCTACTCAAACCAGCTTCAGGGTGAATGAGCTACAGGGATTGATGGGAGACATATGACTGATGGTTATAAAGATAGAGCCGGGAAGAGATGCTACTGCTTCTCTCAGGTAGATTTCAGACTATGTTATTTGGAGACAAACATTTCTTTAAACAGAAGTATTGGGGCTCTGGTGTATCTCTAGTGCTTTTCAGTTTCTACACAAAACTGCTGGGAGAGAACCTGAGGACATTTAGAGCCATTTCTCTGAAATCTCCACTTCATGGTATACTTCTCATGAATGTCTGCCTGTACTCATAATGAGTTAGAGAATGAATGATTCTTCTGTTGGCAGATGCTGGGAAAGCCTTTAGCCCAGGAGAGGTCAAAAAAGTCACCAAGCATTTCTATAAAAATAATTTATTTACAGAAAGCAAAAACAAAAACAAAACATTTAAAGGACTTAGCTCCCTTTGGAGCAAGCCTTGCTGAGCTACATTTCCAGCAGAGAGAAAAAAAAGGAAGTGAGAAGACAAGTCCGGGCAGCTCCTCCCCTCCCCCCAGGCTATTTGCATGAAGCACGTGAGAGGAGACAATCTAATACAACCCCTTCACCTGGCCAAAATGATTTGATACAATAGCAGTCTTAATCTATTAGTAGGAAAACCTCAACATCTTCCATCCTTGTGAAGGTCACAATTCCAGAGAAGTGGAGATTTCTGTGGATAGCTTCCCAGAAGGAGAAAATATGCAGTTTGTGATGTTTTAGGATCCAAATCTCTGATTTTCCTGACAGAGGCAACAGTCAAGATTGCTTTGTGTTAGCTTTGATACACCAGCCACATCCCTTTCTGGAAGAAAATGACTTTAATACTGTACATGTGCCAGTCATCTCTAGCCTTCACAAGTACAATGAACTCTACGTGGGGCTCCTGTGTATGTAGAGTGGAACATTCAGTTGGTATAGAACTAGGCAAATAAGATGGTTTCTGGGAGAACCAAGAGACAGGATTAACTATGCTGAAAGCATTGCACTAGCTGCCAGTTTGTTTTCTGGGTAAAATACAAAGTACCAGTTCTTGCATTTAAAGCCATATATGCTTGGATCTACATTACTTGACATAATTCCTCTTTCTATATAGCTCTTCCCCAACCTGTCCATTCACAAGAGCATTGGATGAAAGTCACTTAAATTTGTTGTGACTCTTCTTGAGGCCACTTGGGGCTGAGCCTCCTCTGTAGTTGTCTCAGTGCTTTGGAGTGCATTCCCTGCTGAAGCTGACTTGTGTTGACTTTCAAAAAGGCCCCAAACTCTCATCTTTCTAAACATGCTTTATATTGTTTATATTTCCTGTTTCAAACTGCTTCTAATATCTCCGGCTTCAATAAATTATCATAAAACACACCAAGAGACTTCAATAATCATAATGTTGAACAAATAAATTAACAATAAGACCAAATTATTTGTGCCATAACTGTTAATTTTGCTCTAGGGTTTATGAGCAGAAACTTTACCAAAAGCCTTTAAAAAATTCAGATAAAATCATGTATACAGCTTAAGAAGGCAATACAATATTGAGAAAAATAAAATTAGCAAAAGTAGAAAACACATATGCATGGTGATGTACCATTAAGCCCAAATTCAATGATAGACAAATATCTTTAGGGTCTACTTAAAGACATGTCCTGACGGGCTCAGGTCAAATGTCATTTGCTACAGAACTTGTCAGATAGGGAGGGGGCCCTCCTGGGAGGGTTGCCTTTCCAGTAGTTTCTTATGGTGGTCATCAAGAACAAACAGGTTGGGGAAAGTGGTCCTTCTGGTTACCTTATCTCATTTTAAATCAGGTCCAGAAATTCATTGGTAACCCAAGCCACCATTACAATATGGTTCTTCTAGGTTTTTGGAATCAGTTTTAAAATTGGTATTAGCAGAGTAAAGATGCAGAAAGGAATTTCCTCAGGAAAAGAATGGATAGCTGGCAGCATACAGAACAGGATTTCCACTCGAAGGAGCCAGAGAGGCCAACCCACTACATCCCTATGCAGATACATGCAAGCACATGTTCCATTACAAGTGTATTATGTAACCACAATTCTGGTTTGTTTTTTCTAACATCAGCTCATCACTATGTGGAAGCACTGATAAAACAGAATGACACTCTATTGCATGAGGCTGCTTTTTTTTTTTTACTATTGATTTAAAACTGCTTTCTGTAATTAAATGTCGAGCAAGTTGCTGGGAATTGGTGCCTTGGATATGACATTGTACCCTTGCGTTTTCATTTTGGGCATTTTAGAAGGACTAAATTTTCTAAATATTTAAATTAAGGTTTCAGTTCTATAAATGTTAAAATCTCTAAGGAACTCTCCAGAATCAAATACAAGTAGCATGTCAGGAGGAGGAGTGAATAACTTAGCATGATCTATTTAAATATAGCACTGGAAAGTATTACAAAAGCAGCATGTTCTGGAATAATAATTAGTCTGAAGAGCTAATACACAGGCTCCAGCTTTTCAAATCTGCCTTTAAAATGCAACATTTAACTCTGTTACAGTACTGAAATTGTACTCACTATATTTTAGAATAGACTAGGTCTTTATATTCTGTGACTACCTTGCCCCAAAATCTAAACCATACAGTGAAACAGTAAAATTAAAACTTTATCCCTTAGCCTTTGTGCTGTTGATTTGCAGCAACACTATGTAATTGGCTCAAATTTATTGTCATTATTTGCAGTTTGATTGATTATGTGTCATCAAGTTGGTGTCGATTCTTAACAACCAGATAGTTTTTCTCCATAAGGATCTGTCCCTAACCTGATCTTTCAGCCTTCCAACGGTGCACCAATCACCGTTGTAACTGAATCCATCTGCCTTGCTGCTGGTCACCCTCTTCTTTACTTTCTTTCCACCTTTCCCAGCATTAGAGCCTTCTCCAGAGAGCTGGATCTTCTCATAATGTGGCTGAAGTAGGATAATTTGGGCCTGGTCATTTTTGCCTCTAGTGACAACTCTAGGTTGCTTTGTTCGATGATCCATTGGTTTGTTTTCTTGGCTGCCATGGGATTCTTCTTCAGCACCAAATTCAAAAGCATCAATCCTCTTCCTATCCTGCTTCTTCGAAGTCCAACTTCTGCTTCCATAGACTGTCACAGGGAATGCCATTGCTTGCACTATTCTGATCTTCGTAGGCATAGACACATCACAGCATGTGAATATGTTTTCCATGGCCTTCGTGGCTGCTCTACCAAGTGCTAATCTCTGGCATATTTCTTGACTGCTTGCTCCTTTACTGTTAATGGTTGATCTTAAAAGGCATGAGCTATCCACCACATTGATATACTCATTGTCAATTCTAAAGCTGATTGTTCTACCTGTTGTCATTAGTTTGGCCTTCCTTATATTTAATTTTAGACTGATTTTATCACTATGCTCTTTTCTTTTTATTACTGGACCTTGCAGATCCTTTTGCATTATTGGATAATAGAGTAGTATCATCAGCAAAGTGCAGATTATTGATGTTTCATCCTCCAGTTTTAAAACCATGCTTATCTTCTTTCAATCCAGTTTCCATTAATATATATTCAGCATATACAGTAGGTTGAATAAAAAAAGGGGAGGGTATGCAGCCTTTTCACACTCCGTTGCCAACCTGAAACCAGTCTGTTTCTCCATGTTCTGTCCATACTGTGGCTTCTGGACCTGTATATAAGTTTCTCACGAGGACAATGAAATGTTCTGGGATTCCCATTTTATTAAGCACATTCCATACCTTGACATGACTGACACAATCAAAGGCCTTTGTATAATCAATGAAGCACATAGTGACTTATTTTTGGTATTCTTTGGCTTTCTCAATTATCCAGCATGCATCAGCAATTATATCTCATGTTCCCTGGCCTTTTCTAAAACCAGCCTGAACATCTGGCATCTCTTTTCCCATGTAGAGCACTAATCTGCACTAGCATGTGAAATTAATGATATTGTAGACAGTTTGCACACTCTGTTAAGTCTCCCTTTTTTGGGTTTTGGAATGTAGATTGACCTTGTTCCTTCTGTTGGACATTCTGTGTCATTCTTCAGATTTGCTGGCATAGCTTGGTTAGAACCTTAACTGATTCTTCTTATGTTGCTTGTCATATTTCCATTGGTATTCCAGTGAGCGGTTCCTGTAGCCTTCCAGCTCGTTAATGACTAAAGTGCTGATCTGACTTCATCTTCTAAATGATCAGTTTAGGAATGTAATATTAAAGTAAGATTAACTTATTATAAGCCTTTGTCAGCTCTTTATTTCACAGGAAATCCAAAAACCACCTCTTCCAAATCATTTAATTTTCACCTGCATGTTTGCAAAGCAATTAGAGATACTAAAAATATGTTTTCCACTTTGATGTCAGAGAGATCAGTGCCCCTATTTCCATTTTCTTGAGATATATCTTTGCTGCAACTCATGCATACCAGAATTTGGCATGCAGTTTGAAGTTGTTGGAGGTATCAGAAAATCAGCATGCCTCATTAGCATGTGGATGAGCTCGTTTTAGGATGCAAATTCTCCATGTGCTTCTGGAGGAAGCTGTTTGTTGCTCTGCCCACATTTCTCACTTCCTCTTTCTTCTACCTTCTGGGAAGAAGCATGCTATTGCAGCTCTCTCCATCTTGGGGCCATGCATGGGCATAGAGTCAGAAGTTTTTCCCCTTGTCTCCACGCAGCCTTCAGCAGCAATGAGGGCTGAGGGTAAATTAAGTTTAGGGACAGAAGAAGAACAAGAAACAACTTTTCTTCTGAGATGGATGTAACTGGACCAAATAAATCAGTAAGACTTCTTTTTACTTACTTTTGAACCTATTTTGCGTAAGTGTGTAATTCTTTATGCTTGGGTGGGCTAAGTGTGTAAGATAATAACCTATATTTCTCTAACGTGTTCATTAATGCTATTTAAGATAATATTGTTTTTCTGTGTACATCTTTCATTGTTTTAAGCTTTGCTCCATTCAATGGTCATAGCTGTCTACTAATGGCTTCAGAAATGTTGCTGTGTATCTTGTAATCTGTAACAGTGGAGCATAATGAGTGAGAATCATATGGCTGATAAACATATATGAACAATTTAAGATGGCAACACCTCTGTATGCAGAAATATCATCTGTAGCTTGTTCATGCTGTGAGTGTGCATGAAGAAATTTACATTTTGATAGGAACTCAAGCCATACCACCACAAACATATATTCCTATGTTCACTGATGTACAAAATAGATTAATTATGTATCGTGCTATGTGAAGCTATTTTGATATATTAGATACATTGATTGTCTATGTTATTTTTCCAATCTGGACAATAGGGGAAAAGTGTAATGTGCAATATTAAAAAAAAAAAATACCTGGAACTTCTCTTGCTTAAAAATCTGGATGAGGGTAAGTCCTGGAGTCTATTTGTTTCTTTCTTAGCTTTTTTTTTTTAGTCTCTTTTGAATGGTGTGTAAAGACCAGAACACATCCTCTCCAGCATCCAATACCCAGATAAGCAGGGATTAACACCAGACAAACAATCAAGCAGAAAACAATACCCCAATCAAGGAACTACCAAGGAGAAAGCCACACCCCCACCCCCACTGGCAGGGCAAGCTACTGTATATAAACAGGGAGCAAACCCCACAATCACTGGCACTGAAGCTGTTGCCTAGTCGGGTAATGAAACATCTGCAAGCAAACAACCAAGCTCAGAGAGCACCAAGGACTCCACTGCTCAACCCTGAGCTATGTTTTTTCTCTTCTATTGGAATATTACTGCTCACAGCATGGCATGTTCCTGGACAGGCAATAGGCAATTGGTATGTGCAATAATGCTCACGTTCTAGCATTATATTTTTAAATCAGTTGCTTACATTATACTAGAATTAGATTGGATCCTGCTTAAGAATGTCCCCAAAGTTCTTGTGATGCTTATTTCACAGCCAAGAGTCTTTCAGTACCATGGACATTTTAATGTGATTCAGTTGTGTTGGCATTTCTTTGTTTTTTGCTGGGACCAAGCCACTAGGTTACCATGGTAATTGAGTACTTCCTTAAGTATTGGCAGGGTGAAGAGGTCGAACTTAATTGTCCTCAGTTTGGGTGTTAAAAGCTGCATTGCCTGGGGGAGGAACCTGCCCAGACTTGTTTTAGATTTGCTTTTGTAGCTTTCCTGCACAGCCTCTCTTCCCAGTCCACTCTGAGCGTGTGTGAATGCACAGCTTGAAAATATGTTTTTGTGCTTTCTGTAAATAAATTTATTTTTATAGAAATGCCTGGTGTGTGATTTTTCTGATCTCTCGGGCCAAACACTTGCTAGCACTCTGACAGGTTATGGGCCCAGTAAGCAGCCCAGGGAAACCCCAGAGAGAGCAGAGAGATCAGCTCCACACCTCACAGCACTTTAAAGGCAGATAGCAAAGACCTGTGAAGATTTTCTTTGGAGCTGCCTGGAGATTTTCCAGCCGCTGCTGGTCTGCAGGACAAAGAAGGTGGCTGGAAAATCAGTTGAGGTGACTTGCAAAAGAAGGAAGAAGCCATGGCTACCTCCCAGCCCTCAGCAATGCCTCTTGAGTGCCTATCAGATACCAACTACTTGAATTGGGCCCTGAAGATGGAAATGTATCTTTGCAGAGAGAATCTTTGGCTGCCAATTGGTGAACAAACCCCCCACAATCCCAGTGCGGAATGGCTTAGACAGGATGAACAGGCTAGAGCCACCATTATCTTGGGAGTTGAAGACAATCAGCTAGTGCACGTGTGAGGCATGCAGTCTGCAAAGCAACTTTGCGATGCTTTGAGAGACTTATATGTAAAAGCAACAGCAGGGAGTAAAGTTACCCTGACAAAAAATCTGTACAAAGCCTACCTAGCAGAGGGAGATAGCCTTCATGAGCACCTGCATCATATTCAGCAGCTGTTTGTTGAGTTGCAGGAGAGAGGAATGGAATTTACATCTCTCACAAAATCCTATATCCTCCTGTCCTCATTGAATGAAACATGGGACAGGATGATTTGTACCCTGGAGGCTATGCCTGAAGCAGACCTCACCCCATTATATGTTACACAGTGCTTACTCACTGAATGGGAGGAGAGGAAAGATCCCCCCCCCCATCTCTTCTGGAAAGCTGCAGCACCAGAAAACAAGAGAAAAGAAAGGAAATGAAGCTGAGGCTACAGCACTAGCCAGCCAGCGATGTTTCAACTGTGGTTCAGCTGGACATTTCCAGAAAGACTGTCCTTTGAGACCCAAGAGTAGAAAGACAGAGAAGAAGAACACAAGGGCAACACAGAAGAAGGCTCTTCAGAAACCCAAATTGCACAAGTTGCTGAGAAGGGTAATTCTGATGTATGGGTGTTAGATTCTGGGGACAATTGTCATTTATGTAATTGTAAAAGCTCTTTTCTGTCACTGTCTAAAACTGAAAGACAAAGTGTATCTTTGACTGATGGGTCTGTGACCAATATTATGGGACAAGGTGATATGTATTTATCCAGCTTTGGAGAAACTGTGAAAGGTGTGTTGTATGTGCCAAATTTACAGTCAGATCTTTTATCTGTGGCACAATTGGCAGCAACAGGGTATGTCATAACATTTAAGAAAAATGGTTGTGATATACGGAAAAATGGGAAATTGTGTGCTACTGGTATATTAAAAGACTCCTTGTACATTGTGCAAAATGCAAGGAAGCTAAGCTGGAAAGCTGCAGTTGGCAACACTCCATATCATGACCAATGTGTACACCTGATGCACAGGAGATTTGGTCATGCTAATTTCAAGTATATAGCACAAATGCCACAGCTGTGTGCTGACCTAAAGATAAAACCCTGTGACAAATACTTAGATTGTGTAGTTTGCAAAGAGTGCAAAACACTAAAAGCTCCTGTGAGTAAGCACAGTGACAGAGTTACAACTAGACCTCTAGAAATTGTTCACTCTGACATTATTGGTCCTTTTGCTCCAAGTCTTGGACAAGCAAGGTATGCAATGACCATCATTGATGATTTCTCAAAATACACATTTATCTACATCTTAAAACATAAAGGTGAGGCATTTGAGAAATTCAAAGGTTTTGTGACATGGGCAAATGGAAAATTCCCTAGGCCTGTATCTGCACTCCAATGTGATAGAGGAGGAGAGTACCTTTCTCACAAATTCAAAAGGTTCCTAGCTGAAAAGGGGATAGAACAAATTCTTCCTAACCCTTACACCCCTCAGCAAAATGGAGTTGCTGAAAGAAAGGGCAGAACTTTGCAAAATGCGATGGAATGCATGCTTAAAGATTCAAATTTATCTTTTAAACATTTGGCAGAAGGAATATCCACTGCCTGTTATGTGCAAAACAGACTGTATAACTCTGTGATCCAGGACACTCCATTCCATTTGTTTTATGGTGTGAAACCAAAGGTAAACCATCTGAGAGTGTTTGGTAGCACTGCATGGGTTCATATACCAAAACAACAGAGAAGGAAAGGAGGCCCCACAACAAAGAAAGCCATCTTTGTTGGCTATGAACAAAGCCAAAGGAGCTACAGGTTCATAGTGGGAGAGAAATTGATAATTAGCAAAAGCGCTTTTGCTGAACAAAACTGGGGGAGATTAAATTCTAGCTCTCCAGTTGATCTGACCACCACAAGAGAACAGCAAGGACTTGCTGATGGTGATCTTTTGCCTGATGACATTAAACCAGAAAAGCAAACTGAAGATCTGTCTGATGAGACAGATGCTTCTCAGGAAAGTGATAGGAGTCAAAATTTAAGCCCTGTATTACCTCGCAGATCTCAGAGGAGTAATTTTCAGGCTGAAACAGTAAAGGCTTTTCACATATTCACAGAACCGGAGTCCTTAGAACAAGTGAATGCTTTACCACCTGAGATTGCACAAAATTGGCATTCTGCCATGCAACAGGAGTTAGCATCCTTGAAAGAAAATAAAACATGGAAACTGGTAAATCTACCTCCCAATGAACGCTGTCTGGGTTGTAGGTGGGTTTTCAAACTGAAGAGGGATGCTGATGGTAAAATCCAAAAATATAAAGCAAGGTTGGTTGCAAAAGGGTTCACTCAAAGGAAAGATTTAGACTTTGACAAGACTTTTGCACCAGTTACTAAAGGTAAATTAATTAGATTACTGTTAAAAATTGCTGCACTCAAAGGAATGTCAGTTCACCACTATGACATTCAAACTGCATTTCTCTATGGTGATTTAGACCACAAATTACATGCAGCAACCCCCTGGCTATGAAAAAGGGGAGAATCTGGTCTGTGAACTGCAGAAATCAATCTATGGATTAAAACAGGCTGCTAGATCCTGGAACCAAAAATTAGATGAAAAACTGCAGAATTTTGGTTTTGAACAAGGAAAAGCAGATCCCTGTGTATATATGAAGAAAGACAAACAAGGCTGTATGTATCTGTGCATTTATGTTGATGATCTGCTACTGTTCACATCAACAGAAAAACAAAGGTTTGATTTTGAAGCCTGCATGAAAAGCCATTTCACATTAAAAAGCCTTGGAACAGTAACAAATTACCTAGGCTTGGAAATACACAGGGAGAAGGATGGTAGTTTTCTGTTAAGCCAACACAGTAAAATTCAGAAGCTCCTAGAGGAGTTTAACATGCAAGACTGTAAATCAGTCTCTATTCCTATGATATCAGATTTTCAGAAAGAAATAGGAGAAACTCAGGTAACTGAGGCAGAGGAATATAGATCTGCAATTGGAAGTTTACTGTACGTTGCAAATCACTCTCGCCCAGATATCTCAAATTCTGTGGCCATTTTAAGTAGACAGGTAGAGAAGCCTACATCTACTGGAAAAGCAGCATTGAAGAGGTTAATGAGGTATTTGCAAGGAACAAAGAATTATTGCCTGAAGCTAAATGCCTCTGGAACCGAGAAATTGCAGGCTTTTGCAGATTCTGACTGGGGAGCAGATGTCAGTGACAGGAAATCCACTTCTGGGATTTTAATTCAATTTGCTGGGTCAAGCTTAGGCTGGCATTCTAGAAAGCAAACACTTGTTGCTCTTTCCACTGCAGAAGCAGAGTTTTATTCTTTAGCACAAACCTGTAATGAGGTTATATAGTTTAAACAGTTGTTAAAAGACAAAGGACTATTCTGGTTGAGTTGATGGGCGTCAAAGTCCAAAACATTAGAAGGTACTAGATTGCTGACTTTTGAGGAACACACTGAAACGAAAAAGTTTCCTGCCATATAGAGGAATAAACAACCATTGGCTCTCTACCCTTGGGAATGTGGTGCTGAATATATTTATAATATACATACTATTCTTGTCTATCAGATGTATAATTTCTTGAAAATATTAGCCATGATCTAGTCAAAGAAAAATATTTTGAAATATGGTTTCAGTTCTAAATACTTGCTTAGTTTTTTGACTTAAATCACAACTATAAAATTTTGAAATAAATCTGTCTTCATGCAAGGCAGGAAGATTGATGTCTAACAATTATTGCCTACTCTAATTAACTGTTCCTACTCTGATTAATTAACTGTTCCTTTTAATAACTGCTAATTTTACAGCTAATTGTGTAGTCAACTAGTATCCATGTTCTATTTTACCACCACAAGCTGGATCTTCTAAAAAAGCATGGGAACTGTTTGAGTGATTGAGCATTCTTTATTAGATGTTCTTAACCCCATTTTCAGAAGGACTTAGGCTCCCTTTGTGAAAGCAAATTTAGCCTAGAAGGAAGATGTATTCTAAAGAATTTTAGAGAGAGACACATTTAAGTTGTTGTACTGTAAATTCCTGTTGACCCCAACAGAATTGCTTGAACAGTTTGAATCCTATTGCTGGTGATTTCCTTTGGACTAATTAGTAGCTAAAAAAAAAACTAAACAACACAATTTAACATATACTAGAATAAATATTAATAAAACTGGATGGTCAGAATTACTTCACTTTACATTAAGAATAGGAGTAGAAAATAAAATTGTAATATAATAGTTCAAAATGCACCAAATCTGTTTAAATATGAATATTCAATTGCTTTTTTAGAAGTTCTTTTTTGTCTGTCATTAGTACTGCTAGTTGTTCTTTCTAGTAATTGAGAACACTGCATTTCTAAATTAAGAATATTTGTATTTAATCCCTTTCAGTAAACAAAAATCTAATTCTGGTGTCTATGTTTTTATAGTTCTAGTATTTTTATTAACTCACCAATTTAAATATGAGTAGGGCTGAATTAAGGCCAACTGATGCCATAAGCACAGCCCAACAATGGTTCCCCTCAATGGAAGGGAAACTCTCATGCCATGAGACAGAAACAAATGTGGTATGTGATGACAGCTTCAAGCCAAACTTTTAAACTTTACTTGCCATACCAAAAACAAAAGCAAAAACAGAAACCCAAAACCCAATGCATATTAAAGTTGAACATGGCAGACAATTACACAGACTTAATCTAATGTTGAGTGTACTGTGAAAGATTTAAGGGCATGACAGCTAGGGAAAAAGCTCTGTGGTGCTCCCTTAGCATGTGCTTATCTTAGTTAATGGTTAATCCAGGGCTACCTTCAGTGCATGTGAGTTGATGGATTTTTATCATATTTTTGATGTTTTCTACCCTCTATTTGATATATACATTTGTGTGTGTGTGTATGTATATATATGTGTATGTGTGTGTGTGTGTGTGTATATCTCGAGAGAGAGAGACAGAGCGCGAGTCACAACTGAGTGGCCATATAAATAGAAACAAACAAATAAACAAACAAATATCTGGTTGTACATAAAATCCCAACAGGGTATATTAGAAGTTGGCCATGTGTCTCAATGGACACCTCCCGTCTTCACTATCTCAGCTAACTTTACTTATTATATTCTTTGAATGAGAGAGAGCGAGAGAGCGAGCGAGTGAGCATGCTGCAGTATTCAGCATCATCTTTATTTCCAAGAATACTTCTAGACCCCATGTAGATCCAATGGGCATTTTTAGAAAGTGAAACTGCTAAATGGTGGCAGCCCAGTGCTTTGCTTGGCAATGTGCCCAGTTGCTCAGTTAAAAAAGCTGCATTAATCACTTGGAGGCAGCATGTGTCCAATTTCATCCTTATTAGCCATCATCAGATGTACATAGACAAATCTTATTTTATGGAGTTCCTCAACAAGAAATTAAACTCAAGGAACTTTGCCCTTTAGATGACTATATTAGCTTTAGGAGATATCCAGATTCTGACACTCACCAGTGTTGCAGGAATTGATACATAGAATACATTAGAGTGGTATATACTGTACAATCCACCTTCCCTTACAGTCATAGTTCCAATCCATTTTGAGGCCAATCATTTGGGAAGGATAGCATAATGGAATGGCAAATATTTCTCCCCACTAATGATAATGGAAGGAAAGCTGTTAAATCTTACCCTTTAAAAAGGCAGAGGAGAAAATGCTGTTCTTTGTTTAAGGGAGAACCTTCAGCTTCTGTAGAAGCTCAATGCATTTTTAACATTTTGGTCCGAGAATTAACAATTAAAGTAATGGCTGGATTACTGCTGCAGGCATTATCACCCCAGTTTGTTTAATGCATGTATAACCATGGCCCAGGTCACAGATGAATTAAATAAATTGTAAATTAAATTAATTAAAAATTAAAATTTTAAAATGTAAGATACTAGCTGGATTGGGCCAAAGAACCTTGTTTGTACTTACTGAAAAACCTTCATCTACAGTATTTCAGTAATCTTTACAATGATGCTGTGAGATTGGCAATTCTCTTATTATTTCTAAAACACCAGCACAAGGAAATTAATCTCATGACTTTCTGTCTAATTAATATATGTATCATTGCATAGTAATCAAATTGGGGAAAATAGTGCGCGTGCGCACACACAAACAGGAAAATTGGAGTCTATGTGCTGAAAGTTAGGAGGCTTTAATCATTAGCATAACATAATTTGTAGCATCCTGCAGCACTTGAAATTGCAGCAGGTAGGAGCAACTAATTTACACAGCATGAATTAGTTGAATTCTTTCCACTGATTGCCTCAAGTTATTTATGAAATATGAACTATCATGGAGATATTGTTTGAGAAACAAATTCCTTACTGGTCTCCAGTGTGAGTGTCTATACCAGCCTTTCTCAACCTTTTGACCCTGGAGGAACCCTTGAAATATTTTTCAGGCCTTGGGGAACCTTTGCACATTCAGGCTCAAACATAGGCCAGAAGTTACAAAATTATTATATTCGTTTCGTGGGTAGGCCTGTATACAGTATATGCATTCACAGTGTTCTTAAACTAAAAATAAAGAATGAAATTTACTTCTTTAATGTGAAGTTGCCCGAATTTGAAATAATTTTTTTAAATAAACTGTGATCTCCCAGGGAACCCCTAGGGACCTCTCGTGGAACCCTAAAGTGCCCCGGAATCCTGGTTGAGAAACCTTGGTCTATACTGTTAGAGAACATACTTCGTACCAAGGTTATCCATGTACCATATCCACCTGGTATCTTTTTTAAAAAACTCAAATACAGCATCGTCATCATAGTTGTCATTGTCATCATCATCTTTATTGTTTTCCTTCAGGAGCTCAAGGCAGCAAGCAGAGCATTCTTGCTTTCTAGCAACAACCCTGTGAGGTAGATTGGGCTAATAGAGGGTGGTGGACCCAGAACCACTCAGTGAGCTTTCATGGCTGAGGGTAGATTTGAATCTGGGTCTCCCTGATTCTAGTCCAACACCTTAGCCACTACACCACACAGGACCTTATATACAGGCATAACTTGGAGATATTGCGGGTTCAGTTCCAGACCACTACAATAAAGCAAATATTCTTAGATGGATCTACTATGATTGACATGCTTGCTTTCTCCACAGGGTTGGTATATTTTAAATTTTTTTGAAAATATTCTTTTTAATGATCACTTTTCTCTTTTTATAATAACTGTTTTTAATTTATTCACTGTTTTTATTTAATTGTTGTACAATGCCCAGAGTTGCCTTGTCTGAGATGGGTGGCCATATAAATGTGAGGAATGAATGAATGAAAGAATGAATAAATAAATAAATACAATACTGTAGTCTATTAAGTGTGCAATAGCATTATGTCTAAAAATGTATTGTACATTAAAATTAATAATTAAAATTATTAATTTAATTAAAATTAAAAATACTTTATTGCTAAAAAATGCTAACCATCATCTGATAGACTTGCTCGATGTGGGGTTGCCACAAACCTTCAATCTGGAAAAAAAACATGAAATATCAGCGAAGCGCAATAAAGTGAAGTGCAATAAAATGAGGTATGCCTGTACATAAATTTAACTAGGGACACTTTGAAGACTTTTTCATTGTTCTGTTCTGTTCTGTTCTCTTCTGTTCTGTTCTGTTCTGTTCTGCTTTTACTTTGGCTAAATCACTAGGCATTACAACATGAAATGACTATTTAATATTTCATTGTCAGTGTTGAATTCCCCATCTCATCCTTAGCTATGAGTAAGCTCTTGACTATATTGCTAGGTGCCCTTGAGATTTACTATCCTATGGGTATTGCCAGGACTGTTCCCCATAAGCTGGATTTGCTGGGGCTGCTGGAAATTGTATTTAATTGCATCTCTCATCTCTGTGAAAGACAAGTGATAACTTCTGGCATCAGCCACTCCATCCTTTGGAATGGATTCTTTAAAGATTGGCAGTTAAAGTTTGCAAAACCGCTACTCCGCTTATTTCCAGAACCACTTACTTTGGAATTATCTTCCCTCCATGATTTGAATTTAATGCATAAGTGAAAAAAACATATTTTATATTGTGGTTTTCCAGAACGGAACAAAAAGGAAGGGATGACCACTCTGGCTTTTCAAGGGAGAGTGGATGGAATTCTTCCTATGCGAGTCATGAATAGAAGCATAGAAAAATATATTACAAATTATTTCTTCAAGCTTTGAAAATAAAGCCTTGAAGACAAACTTCAGTAGGCAAAAGAATTGAAAGGTATTTTAAATTTGCAGAAAGGGTTAAAAAAAGGAGGAGACAATTTTCCCTCTTGGTCTTTAACCCCTCCCCTTCCATTTTTTTGAGTTTTAAAATAGGTTCTCTGGAGACATCGAGGGGATGAAGGAATAATCAAAAACAGCTTTGCCTTTTCCTTCAGCGCTCTGTCTTGTACACTGATATTTGTTGCTTATAGAGAGTTGGCCCTGGATGGTACTTTTTTTTATCAGTAACAAAACTGATATCCATTTGGATATGAAAAATTTAATTACAAGAATAAACTTGAATAAAACATTTAAAAGCACATTCGCTTAACCAATATTAACTCAACTGATAATAATAATAAAAATAAGTGGGATTTTTTTTACTGCTTTTGTTTCCAAAGCAGCTTATAAAAAAATGAATGGCATTGTGGAGGTCAGAAGCTGAGGGGATGACAGCGAGATTCTAGAGAAAGTGTTTGGGTATTCGGTTGCTGTGAATTATTTATTTCATTTATTTTCTATCCTGCCTTTATTATTTTTATAAATACCTCAAGGCGGCAAACATACCTAATACTCCTTCCTCCTCCTATTTTCCCCACAACAACAACAACCTTGCGAGGTGGGTTGGGCTGAGAGAGAGGGACTGGCCCAAGGTCACCCAGCCGGCTTTCATGCCCAAGGAGGGACTAGAACTCACTGACTCCTGGTTTCACCACTAGACAAAACTGGCATGTTCTCACTGGAGGGAATGGGAAAGGTTTTTTTTTTTTTGGCTTATTTCCCATTTCTGGTATCTAGTCTTTCACAATATCTGTTCTAAAGAATTTGGCACCTTCTGAAACAATATATGTTTATTTTATTTATATCAATATATTTTTGCCTTGCTTTTCTCCTTATGTATCGTGCTTTGTTTATTCAGTAGGAAAAGTAGATAGTTTTCCTTGGGGAGGGTGTTTCAGAAGTAAGAGGGAAACACTCTTCATTCCCACCCTAGGGGTGCAGTTTTCTGCTCGTTCAGAGCTCTTCAAATAGGATCCACCTCTTTCACACCGATAAATTGGAGGAGACATTACAGAAATCGACCTTTAGCAAAAATGGATGTGTGGTAAGCCTATCATTCATATCTTAATTCTTATTTCAGAATGAATGCCATCATTTTTATGGCATTTCCCAAGTTAATTTGTGCAAAGCTTTCTGAACAGGTACTTTGCAATTTTGCTTTGGATGATTTGCCTGGTTGCTTTGAAGGTTGCTCCTGGTTGCCCACACAAGAACGCTTCTGCTGGGACCATTTGCAAAAGAATGTAACTTTTGGTGGAGATAGCCATGGATAATTCTGAAGCAATTGTGTGCATCTTGCCAAAAAGTGTGACTGCTTGAATAAGTCGAAGACAGGTGCTAGTGTGAGTTGTGAAAAATCTTTGCACAACCCAATCAGTAGGGAAGAGATCAGCTGAATGCTTCTACTGAGCACTGCAGTTTCCAAAATTTCCACTAGATGGTACTTTCGTACAAGGAATTAATGTTTAAACACAAAAGTCTTGTAAAACTAGATGCAGCAATTTTTTGTTCTTGCAATCTTAAATGAAAGGAAATATTTTTTATGCTGATCCTAAATGAGAATATATTTAAAACTAACAAAAATTTCTGCTGGAGTGAACAGTAACAACAACCTAGGTGATTGTTTAAAAAGGTCGAACAGCAATGAGTTTATTAGCTAATTCCTTCAATTAATTGTCTCAATGCCATTATAATTAATGCTTCAGAAATTTCATATCTACAATTTATCACAGAGCATATAATTAAATCACATTAATTTCAGTGACCCTAGCTTTGTGCTGGATTGTGGACAGGCAGTATTCAAATCTGTGTGTAGAAGTCCAACTCTGCAGGCCCCTAAAATTTATATAATTTTTATGAACATGGTAGAAATTGATAGGGTTATGAATAGCAATTTTAAATAGGTGCAATTTGCATGAGGTCAGTGCAACCTGCAATTTTATAAATATATTTCAATTATAGAATAAGATTAGCTATTAGCTACATATGGCAATAGGGACACAGTGGCGCTGTGGGTTAAACCGCTGAGCTGCTGAGCTTGCCGATTAGAAGGTTGGCAGTTCAAATCTGCGTGACGAGGTGAGCTTCCGTTGCTAGTCCCAGCTCCTGCCAACCTAGCAGTTCAAAAACATGCAAATGTGAGTAGTTTAATAGGTACCGCTTCGGCGGGCAGGTAACGGTGTTCCGTGTAGTCATGCCGGCCACATGACCATGGAAGTGTCTACGGACAAACGCCGGCTCTTCAGCTTTGAAATGGAGATGAGCACCACCCCCTAGAGTCGGACACGACTGGACTTAATGTCAAGGGAAACCTTTACCTTTACTACTGTCCTAACAGCCAGGAACCACGCTGAGACAAGGAATAGGTCTCTAGTGTTTTATTACTGCTACATAACAGAGAATCCTAACAAACTGAAGAAGCATGGGAAAACCCAGACATATAAATCCCAAAGACTAAGGCGGGCCCGATCTGTGTCTCTTTGAATGGCCACCTAATTCCTCAGTACTACGCATGCGCTTTACAGCCTGGATGGCAGCCCCCTGCTCGCCATCCTCACTCATGACAACTACATATGGCAATACATTGCCTAAATTAGCAATATATCTCTAAATCAGAATATTTTTTCTCTCTCTCTCATTTGCAGATACACATATTAGGTCTGGCATGCTTGGAAAATGTTTTGAAGCAAGTGCTTTGGACCCTGTGTGAGTACACCACCTCTCTGCTGTTCATTAAAGCTGCTATACCTTTTTCCATGTGGAAAAAAAAAATTCTTTAAAAGAGTTGCTGTAATGAGCTGATTCTTCAAAGCAGCCATAAAATAACATTAAGGAGAAAAAAGTTAATACTACTATTCATTAATATGTCTAATTATTCAGCTAGTTTTGCTGTAAGAATTTTATGATCCTGAATGAGTGCTGAAAATACAGCTTAGACATACATGGGTTTAGGCAGACTATTTCTCTGCGAGGTCTCCTGTAGCAGGCTTATTATTGGTGGTTCTTAGTAGCTGCAATGTCATTTCCAGCACTGTTGTAATTACCCACAATGCCCCAATGTAGCACCACAGCACTTTGGGAAATTTAAACTGGCATTATAGTAGAGCTCTCTTTTTGCCACTCAGTAAGCCTGGGGCTAACCAAGCGGGCTGACTTTAACTCAGAGAAGTTTTTAACTATTCAGCCATCAAAGCTAGCAGCTGGATGAGTAAGCTGCTTGCAAAACTAATTATTTTATCCTCATATTATAAAAAAGAAACGGACAACTATATTTCTTAATGTTTTATTATTTTTATTAATTTGTTTTTCAGTTGCACAGCTTAATATTTGATAATCACCTTTCATAACTAAATTGCAGTTATGCAATTTAGACATACTGAAAAACACACAGCAATTATTAATCCCAACCAATCCTTTCTTTAGTACTTTAATAAATTATTTCTCTTGTTCAGGTATGGGCTGGATTCACACATTGAGTTGAACCATGAGTTGTTCTGACCATGTTTTACTGAACAACCAACAACTGGGATTACATATGATTCTTAGGCAAAACTAAACATGTTATTCTCAGGTATAGTTGAAGGATACCTTCATCCGGCTTGACAATAGTAAGTGTGAAAATTATATTGGGATTTCAGTTGATCACAGGCTGAATATGAGAGAATGGTGTAACTAGGCTGCAAAAAAGGAAAACAGGACTGAAAGTTGCTTTGGTAGAAGTACTTTCCTAAACATAAGAAGCAGTGCTCCACTCTATTCATTGTTCATCAGAGCTTGCCTTGAATACTACATCCACTTTTCAATACCATACTTTAAGAAGAATTCAGAGAAATGGGAAAGGATTCAGAGAAGAGCAAGAGAAGACCAGGAGTTTGGAAACTAAGGCCTAAATGGAAAGATGAAAGGAAAGGGGATGTATTTAACTTTCAGAAGAGAATAATAATAATAATTTATTAAATTTATATGCCACCAGACTCCCAGTGACTCTGGGCAGTTTACAATTGTTAAAACATTTAAAAACAAAGAACAAGACAAAAACAGCACAAGAGAAAAGAACAACAATGGCAAAGAAAGTAAGTCCAGAGGGGCCCAGAGTCACTGTTGAGATGGGTGGTGGAGAAATGCGATAAACAAACAAACAAACAAATAAACAAACAGAAAGGAAGGAAGGGGTATCAGTCATCCTCTCCAAAGGCCTGGGCGAACATCAGGATGTTAAGGCCCTTCAAAATGCCAGTACCAGAAGGTATGAGAACACTTTTAAGTACTTGAAGAAATTGCTTCCAGAAAAGTCAAACCTTATTCTCTGTTATTTCAGAAGTATGTGACACAAATTCATAGTCTAAGGCAGCCTTTCTCAACCTTTTGACCCTGGGGGAACTCTTGAGATATTTCTCAGGCCTCGGGGAACCCCTGCAGGGCAGAAGGTACAGAATTATTATGTTTGTTTCATGGGTAGGCCTGTATATATGCATTAACAGTGTTCTTAAACTAAAAATAAAGAATGAAACTTGCCTCTTTAATATGAAGTTGCCCAAATTTGAAATAATTTTTTAAATAAATCATGATCTTCCAGGGAACCCCTAGGGACCTCCCGTGGAACCGTAGGGTTCCACAGAGCCCTGGTTGAGAAACCCTGGTCTAAGGTACAGGGATACAGATTCAAGGTGAATGTTAGGAGGAAAAAAAACCCTACCTTACGAGTAGTTTGACTGTGTCACTGATTATGTGATCAGCTTCCCTTGGCTGGATATATTCAGGCAGAAGTTATATAGCCACTGGAGTACTTTAATTTGAATTTCTGCACTCAAACGAAATACCCCTCCCAACCCAATCATTTTAGGGAAGAACTGGAGATGGACTGGAATGGGCAAATACCAGCCAATGCGTGTTTCACTTTTTTCTTTGTTTTAAAAGTCTGCATATATACACACAAACATCATGTTCTTCCTTTTTCAAGGTAAGCAACGGTATGCAGAGCACAGAAAAGGAAAATAAAATTAAGCAAAATAAACTAAAGGCATGAAGAAATGGAAATAAAGAAAGGGAAACGTAGCTAAAGCCATCCCTGCCTCCACCATATCCATAAACCTCTTTCATTCTTTAAACTTCTCATTGCTCAATTTTTCATCTGATCAATTCCATCCAGCCATGACTTTTTCAGTCTTCCTCTTGATCTATTAACTCTTCCTTCATATATTTGTTCTGCTGTTCAGTCCTAAATCATTCTCTCTGTATGAACAATCCACCTTAATGTACCTCTTTTTGCACTGGACACTCATGTTAAAAGTGTAAATCCCTAGATTATAACCTGCTAGCCATAAGTTTAAGAATGTCAGTGAAAAACCAAAACATACATCTTGGAAATATTTACAGCTCAGAGGATATTCTGTATTATCTTGTGGTTGAAGGATTCCAGCCTTGTAGTATCACCTTCTCCTTTTCTGACCTATTAGGATATGATGTAGGTTAGAAGCATTGATGCTGTAAGTATAGAAGCCTTAGACATCCAGAGCTGTTTGGCAGCCATCATTTTTTGTTCTTCTCCCCATTTTAACATTTTTGACAGCTTTAACAGATAGCTGCTTAAAAGCTGTCCTTGTAACATGCATTGTAGATCACTTGTCATTTCAGCTACAGCAAGATTATAAACCTCATTGTGTTTTCTTAGTGTGGCAGGGTTTTTTTTTTAAAAAAAATTCAGGCTGTATAGGGAGGCAAAACTCTAAATTACATCTAGTGGAAGATATAAAAAATGAACTGACACAATCCTATGTGTGTCTTCTTGGAAAGAAGTCATTCTGAGTTCAGGGGAACTTCTTTCCAAGTTTGGGGATGTAGATTGCTTCCTCAAGCTTTATACAGTGAATTTAATTTCAAAATTCCACTATTTGGGATTGAACAAGCATTGAAAGTTACCCCTTAAAGGTATTTAGTTAAAATACTTTTATGTTGTATAAAGTACTTTCATAGTTATAGGAAGAACCTTCATGAAATCCCAAACAGCTTCTTTGTTGATAACTGGGCTGTTGGGACATGTTGGTCAATTCGATTATCAAAGGCAGAAGCTGGAAGGATTCTGATAATTCCTTAACTTTCCTATTAAATTATAGCACTGCCATTTTATGGCAAGCATAAAAAAGTCAAGGGCTCACCTGCTGACCACGCATGAATGATAGGCTAATTAATTTCATTATCTGGTGCTGCTTCTCCCCTGCTCTTATTTTGTAGGTATTTTTCTCTCCATCTACAGTAAGAGCTACACTACAATGATTAGCAGGATACATACAGACTGAAGAGCAAGGCCAGGCAAAACTAGGGTCCTACTGATAAGATTTTATGCAAAATGGGTAATGGATAAATTATACCTTTTTGTTGCTGCTTCAATTTAACACAGTAGTTCTTCTTAAACAGAATCTTGGGAGGTGATCCTGTGACCAGTGGTTAGGAAGAGTTTCAAAAATTAAAGATCCAATTAAATTAAAGCAAAGATCTTAGGCCCATTAACTCTTTGAGTGAGCTGCTGCTTCTTTGTAGCACAAAATGAAGCCTGAGACTCAACCAATCTTAAATAAATAAATAAATAAATAAAAGTCTGCCGTGCCACCCCTTTATTTTCTTACTTTCTAAAAAGCCTTCTGGCTACTGCTAAAGGATATATTCTCTGGACAGTTGTTTGAATATTTGCATTTGCCATCCTACCATGTTTGCCGCAAGCTAAATGAAATGGAAGAAAAACGTATTTTGTGGCAGCTCTTAAGAGAGCTGCCAGTTGGGTCCCTTGATTCAATAAATCACTTTAAAAACATGTGACACCCAACTTTATGTGTGTCTGTAAGCATGAGATATATGTATACACCTTACCATTGATCAGAAAAGTGTCACACGTACCTGTAGATATGCCGCCACCCTGTCTCCCTGATGAATTTACTAAAGGACCCATCATTTTTAAAAGAAAAAATTGTGCTGAGGTTCACTATAGCATGGCAACATTATAGGGGGCTTTAAAACATCTATATGCTGGAAGTAAACTTTCCTTCAGTGTCATACTTACATACATACATGTGAGTGTGTGTATTGTATGTATGGTGTTTTCAAAAGTATGTAGTGGGAAAGGGAAAAGCAGCCTTGTGGGATTGGTGGTACAAGGCAAGAATTCGTATTGGAACTCATTTCACCTGGCCTTTTAGAGGCACATTATGAATGTAGAAGCAGGCACAGCCAGGACAAAACCTTAATTTAATAATTTAATTTAATTTAATTTAATTTAAATGACTATAAATAGAAACAGTAGTTTATAGTTTCCCTAATCTTAAACATTACAATCCTTTGGCAATTTTGAAGGAACTTTGAGGATCACAGCTAAAGCTTTCAATGACTTCACCTGTCCCTGGGGCCTCAGGTTGCACATCACTGATTTACATTGTAATGTCAGAGCATTGCTCAATAAAAACTTGTTATGAGTACCTCATAATGAGTACCAGCACCAATGAAATCACTGGTGCTGAAACAGGTATGATATTCCCAGCCTTGTGAGACTCCTGTGGAAGATGACAATGCAAGAACCCATAAACTGGTGATAAACACATGCTTTCCCATAAAGTCAGCAGCTTTAATCTAACAGATCTTTCCCAAGCTGTTAAAATAAATTAACTTCGGTAGTTGTCCAGAATTTATCACAAACTCAGGCACTGAATCACCACTGTTAAGCTCCACTGTTTGGGATAAAAGGGTGCAATTTACGTAGCTACTCTTTTATCACTTAAACAATTGGTAGCAAAGCTCTGGAATCTCTTTCTTCGTTTATGAACTGCTGCAAGGCCTGCTCTTTATCATCCCAGAGGACAAGTCCTGGAATAATTTGTTATAGAAAGACCATACTTTTTTTTTTGTAGTAATTTTATTAAAGATTATGATTACAATAGTGAAAACTAATACAAACTGAAAAAAAGATAGAAGAATAAAGAGAAAGAGTAGAAGGTGCAGAAAAGAAAAGAAAAAAGGAAAAAGAGAAAGGAAAGAAAAATAAGAATATAGTAAAGAAAAATAAAAGAAATATATAAAGAAGTGACTTTCCACCTTCATCACAAGTATAAACAATTTTAGTAACTTATCACTTCCTCTTAAAGTACAACAAATGATCTCTTGTTCCCATATCCCATCTCTTATCTATAAACAAATCCATAAAGCATCATTTCAGTCCTGATGTCAGCAAAAGTCCATTAAGGATTACCAGAGATAACAATATATCTATTTTAACTCTGATCAAATAAACCAACTTTATATTCCTTCCTTTTACTTCTAACAATCTTAATCTTTAGTTCATTCAAATAATGTCATAGAACTTGATTTCTTTTCATTTTTTTCTTTGTCCCTTCTCAGGAGATTCTTCAAAACTTTAACAAGCCTCTTTTGTAAATTCAGTATGGGAAAATTATCCAGGGCAATCTCTTGGTTTATTGTTTGTATATCCTTTTTAATTATTAAAACATCAGCCAGTTTCTTTTGTATGTCCAGTGTAACACTATGTCATTCTTTTGGTCTGTCATTTGAAAATCCACTTTCAACTCAGTCTCAATCTTCTCAGGTAGAACTTGTTCATCTTTGAGACACAGTCTCTCCATAGAGGTAGATGTCTTTGTTGACACTATTAAAATTAACTTCTGAGTCCATTGTTCAAGAATATCCTTCAGTATCTCCAATGTTAAAATATTTTGCTTCATTCTGTATTTGTAATTTGAGTTTGAGTGTTCTTCTCTTTTAATTGTAACTTTATTTCCTTCTAGTTCCCTCTAGTGTCCAATTTTAAAGTCTTATCTTATTATATTTTTTAAAGAATTCAAAACAAATGCATTTACCCATGGGAAGGATTCTTTACAATCAATTCCAAAATCTTATTTCAAATTTATCTAATTTATTTATCTTAGTCCATTTGTAACTTTCTAAAATCAAAGTTTTACTCACCCTTTCTAAAATCAAAGTTTTAATCACCTAATCCAAAACAAGTTTTTAAGCAATTTCCAAAAGTGATTAGAAAAGGAAGTTTGCAAACCCAGTGTCCTATTGAAGGTGCCAACCATGGTTTGTGTAAAAAGGTGGCTATTCCTTCGCTCCAAGAGCTCTAAACCTGCCAGAGACCACTGTCTTGTGCTCTCCTTGTGAGGAGCAGCTGTCTGGAGCATTTGTGGGTGATCTCAAGTCCTTTTCTTATTTGGAGAGGAATTATCGAAGAGCCAGTCTACTTGCTGGCTCTTCATTCCGCCACAGTTGTTGGCTCTGCCTTTTGGGGAGCCATCTTCAGTCTGCCATTTCTTTCCTGGAAGTCTGATAATCCATGACATTTCATGGTGGAAATGGTTGGATAGCAGTAGAAGAATGCACGGAGAGAGAAACACTAAAGTTATGGGTTTAACTTTTATAAGAAGGCATTTTTTGAAGCTGGAGCTTGCATGAAAGAAAAATAAACATAAGCTTTATTTTAGAAATGACATAGTGATGGCAAAGCCTGAGTTACTAAAGTCTATCCAGAGCTAAGAATCTTTTAGTATGCTCTTCTCCATTATGGAGAGAGTGACTCAGGAATGTACCTGGACTGCACAGGTCAGAGTCAGATGACAAAGGCAACTGAAATGAGAAGGAGGTACCTTAGAATATCAGTCTAATCAATAGGAGGCATGCTACATAAGTCTGTGAAGGAAATCTTAGACAAGGAAAGGAGATAAAGTGCAGGGTCCTCCTGCTCATTGTCTCTACATTCTGTTGCCCAAGTTATCAACAGATTGATTGGTACAGAAAGCCAGTGGATACAAAGCTGAATGCTGACATAAATGAGTTTAAGTAATCCTCAGTATTCATGCTTTTTTTCTAGCACAACTCCAAGGAAGTATGCACTTTTGGATTTGCAATGGCTGGTAGCAATTCATTGTAAACAACTCAGCCTCAGTTCATTTCTTCAACACATATTTTAATTAAGATTAACAACACCTTAGGGTGCAGGTGTAATACTACCTTCTGGTTAATCCAAAATGGAAGCATGCAGGATGTGTAGAAAGAAGAGGTAGGAAGTGCATCAGTCCAAATTCTCCCATGGTTTCTCATGACTTCCAAATTCAGTAGAAGTGCAATAGTAAAGCATTAAATTGTGAAGGCCTTGAAAGTGTGTGTCTGTTAATATATATCAGTGTTTTTCAAACTTGGCAATTTTAAGATATGTAGACTTCAACTCCCAGAATTCCCCAGCCAGCCACACATCTTAAAGTTGTCAAGTTTGAAAAACACTGATATATATACAAATCTCTCTCTAATCTCCAGGAGGTCTAGGGTTTTGCAGCTCTGTAATGGAGAAGGATGAGTGACATGCAGGAGCAATACAGAGAGACCTGTGGTTGTTAAAAAAGAAAGAAGACAATACGTTCATCAGTTCTATTAATCAAACTATTTGTAATTGCCAACAATCTTATTAAAAGAGCTGTAAAAGTAGCAAAGGAAAGAAATTCTCCTTGGTGCTTGTTATCTGTGTATCCCACAGAAGGAGAGAAGGAGAAAACAACTCCATTTCATAATGCATTTGATCAGCAAACTCCTTATCAGCTACATGCAGTTTCTAGAAAAGATAGAATCTCTTTGCTACAACTATCCTAAAGTATCAGCAAAAGCTAGTAACTTACAATCAGTGGTTTGTTGTCTTATCCAAATTATTTTGGCACTTGCTTTTCATATCTGCGACAAGCTCTGTGGGTGGTGGAGGTGTCCACTTTAAGATTAACAATAAAATGTTCCACAAGAGACCCTATTGGAAATAAATGAAGGGTCTCCATATATATGAAATAGTTAACACATTTTGTTAATTATTTCTCACAGCATCTCAACAGTTTTCTTTATTTATTAAATTGATAGGTCTCTCAACTCCATCATGATTCTGGACAGCATACATTATAAAGCAAGTTAAAAGGATATAATACAAAAGCAAACAATACAGAAAGGAAATATCCAGGAAAAAAATATTAAAAAACAGATTCTGACAAGTCAACCATCCCATGAGGGGTTTGCTTCCCATCTCTAGCCCTAAGCCCAGGGGAAGAGCGAAGTATTAATTGCTTATTTAAACAGGGTCAAGGTGAGGTGCCGTACAGATCTCTGGGGAAATGTTGTTCTAGAGGATAGGAACTATGGCAGAGAAGCCCTCTTTCTGGATCCCATCAGTGACATTGTTTAATTGATGGGACCCAAAGCTTGCCAACTCTGCTGGATTACGTAAGATAGGCAAAAAGTGCAAAAGACAAATGGTCCCTCAGATAGCCAGGCCCTATGACATAAGGAGCTATATAGGTGATAACCTATATTTAAACCTGTAAGTCTACTGGTAACTATGGCAGCTCATGAAGCAGAGGTGTTATGGGCATGAACAGTGGCATGCCCATAACTGCCCATATTGCTGCATTCTGGTCCATTCTGATCCAAGTGGACCTAAAGGGCAGCTCCATGTAAAATGCATCACAAGAGTCCACATGTGAGGTGACCAAAACATTAAGGGCCTTCTGGTCCAGATAGAGGCATAATTGGTTGACTAGATGAATTCACATGAAGGCCTTCTTGGCAACTTCTGTCACCTGCTCCTCAAAATTGCTCACCAGTCCTAAAGGGGAAAGTGCAACCCTGTTAAGGACTAAAGATGTAAATCTCAAGACCCATGTAGTCCAAAACACCACAGCTACTCAGTGCTCCCACCCAGATGCACACAGACTCCAGAACTGGGACAAAAACTTGAGAGGATCTCCTGACTGGCCCAGATCAAGTATCATAAGTGTACTGATAATACCTGACCTAAGACCAATGGATGACCTCACTGATCAGCTGCATGTCAGTGTTAAACAGAAGGGAAAAGAGTGTTGAGCCCTGAGGCACCTCATATGTCAGGATGATTTGGCTCGATCTACTCCCCCTCAACACCAACTGGAATCAACCACAGAGAAAGGAAGAGAACCACTAAAGCACCATGCCTCCAATCCCCATAGGTGGTCCAGAAGGATATCATGGCCTTGAAAGCCACCAAGAGATCAAGGAGAACCAGGACAATGGCACTACTCCTGTCCTGGCTGTGCCACAGATTAGCTGAAAATGCAACCAATGCCATCTCAGTTTTATGTCTTGGTCTGAAATCTGACTGAAATGGGTCCTTTTTTTTTGGTGCCTTTGAGTCAGTGTTGACTCCTGGAGACTGCTGGACTAGTCTCTGCAGTTTTCTTGGCAAGTTTTTTTGGAAGTGGTTTGCCCTTGCCTGCTTCCCAGGGCCAAGAGAGTGAGTGACTGGCCCAGGGTCACCCAGCTGGCTTCGTGGTTAAGGTGGGACTAGAACTCACAATCTCCCATTTTCTAGCCTGATGCCTCAACCAGTACATCACACTGGCTCAAAGGGGGTCTAGATATGCTTTTATTATCACTGTCCTGATTATCTTTTTTAAAAATTCTCACAGAAGCAGAGTTATATCTGTATTGTTATATACCAGGGATACTGCAGGTGTTTTGAGTTTGAAAACTCTCATCTCAGCATTCACTGTCAACAGATACTCCATATAGTGAATTATTTTTTAATGCTTGGTATGAAATTGCTGCAAAAACATGTTGAAAACAAAGTACCTATCTTGATTAATTTTGCTGACATATGCATTTTACCGTTGTTGGCATTTTCATGACAAATCTGAGAAAGGGTAACCTTTTTGTTAAATAGTACTGTCTCTATAAGTTTATTATCATAATCCTTCAGAGACGTGATAAATGTATACCATGCTGAACTGGTAGCTTCTTTACTATCATATAAAATGAAGGTGTTTAAGCTAGATTGAAATGGTTCTTTAGGAGGATACCATATTTGGAATTGGGTGGGTAGAGATGAGGAGGAGGCTTTTTGTGGCAGACATTTTTGCAATTTAAGATATAGCTGGATGGCTTTGTGAATGTGTGTTGATCTCCATGATCGGACACTACTAGACCTACCATAGCTGCTCTGAAAATGTTGAGGTCACCTCTAGATGATAGCAAAGAGTTCCAGAAACAGTGGTGTGCTGCTAAATGTTTAAGAACTGGCTCTGCTGGCTCCATTGCCACCACCACCCCTTGTTGCTAGCTGCAGAACAGCTGATTGACACACTAGGTATCAAGGCTCACCTCTGCTGTCAACTAATTTGCAGAATTCCAGAAAATTTAACAACTGACTTTGGCTAGTTGGTGTGAGCCAGCTCCAGCACTCCATTTCCCAGAACACTCTCCTGTAACTCCTTGCTACTATCTTGCAGGGCCGTAACTAGGGGGTGGGGGAAATGGGGCATGTGCCCCAGGCACTGTGCTGGGGGCAAAATGAGCACTGGGGGGGCACCAAAATGAGTGCTGGGGGGGTGCCAAAATGGGTGCAGAATCCATGTTTGCCCCAGGTGACAAAGACTCTAGTTGCGGGCCTGCTATCTTGTGCAGCCTTTCTGAAACTTCTGACCCTGGAGAAACCCTTGAAATATTTTTCAGGCCTCAGGGAACCCCTGCACATTCAGGCTCAAATGTAGGCCAGAAGTTACAAAAGTATTATATTCGTTTCATGTGTAGGCCTGTATACATGCATTAACAGTGTTCTTAAACTAAAAATAAAGAATGAAACTTACCACTTTAATGTGAAGTTGCCCGAATTTGAAATATTTTTTAAAATAAATCCTGATCTCCCAGGAACCTCTAGTGATCTCTCACGGAACCCTGGTTGAGAAACCTTGATCCTGTAGTTGTCTCAATTTTTACAGCCCTGATCTGGTCTCCAATGAACATGAAAGTTTGCTCACTGCTTGGTATCTGTGAGTTGCTCTAGGAAAGGTATTTTCCCAATAGAGATGCTAGATATTTTTCTTACAGCTTCTATTGCTTTCTGAAATGCACTGGCAGCTGCAAGAAAGACAAATGTGTTTTCAGTTTTTAGCTTCAGGTAGCAATTACCTGGGAGCTAGTCCTTTCACATGATCTATATTTCAGTAGACTTGCATGGAATTGCCATGCTAGAATCTAGGTAGTCCAGCAAACCAACTGATGACTGAACATATGCTGTTTGCATGACAAATAAACAAATAATTCCCTAAAGAGCTGCTTATGGGCTATGGAAGCACAAACCTAGCCCAAATGCAAAAAAAAAAAAAGGGGGGGGGAAGAATTAAAAGAAAACACTGGTGCAAACATAATGTTATATCATTCAAAGATAGGCCTCGGTCATGTGGTTAGTTCTTCTCGGCAATTGCTTTATAGGTGTGCTGATTCTGCCATCAGTGGCATATTCAGCTCGAAAGGGAATGAACCACTGTAGACTTTTTATTTGAAAGTAAGGGAGAAGATAAGGTACCCTGATCGAAGGGGCTGAGGTAATTAGCTTGGAGTTATTGTTTTGCTATCTTTGATTCTACCTTATCTCTTTGGTTCAATGGCACCTAGGTTGCAAGGTTAATAAATAAGCAGAAGCTGAACTATTTTCAATATTCTGATGGCACTTTTATCTCTGCTTCAGTCTGTTTGAAATGATTGGAATGTGGCTCTAAGTGGAATCTAGTCTGAGGCAAGCAATATCAGTGGGGTGCCAATCATTTCTGAACTAGCTTGAGTCCTCCCAGACTCAGCTGAAGGCAACTTTCCCCAAAGCCCTAAATTTGGCAATTGCTGAAGCAAAGGCACAGTATAATCCTATTCTTTTGACTGGAACATTTGGACCTCTATCTTTAATGCCTGAGGAAAGTTATAAATATGATAAAATAATGGGTGAGATTTGATTAAATCATGTAACCTAATCTGTTGGCCTATGGTAGGATCTTCTGTAATCAGATTTTCTGAAGGCATTAAACCATATTATTGTGATAATAGAAGGAGAAAGATGAAGGAACAAGGTAATAATGCCAAAGGTTCATGCAAGGAAGGAATAATTTAGTGAATGATGCTTTGTTTTGAAAAATGGGAACTTTCCTTTGGGTAATAAATAGGTCACTCTGACCATGAAAAAAAATGTTATTACATAAATACTTAGCTCCAACCACCAAACTTCTTCAGTGGAACATGTCATTAGCTCTCTGCTTTTTCTTTCAGAAGAAAAAAAAATCAGTAATATAAACACATTTCTCCACACTCACCATCTTGTGCAACTGAAGTGCTTATCATTGAGTTCCCTCTAAACTGTAACTAAGCTGGTACAATCTGTTTATAAGCGCAGTGAAATTCAGTCAGAATGTTCAGCACGTTATTTATACTTTAACCAGACATTCCTGAGATGTTTGATGATCTGTTCTGCCCATAAAGCATATCTGAAGATAAGAGGGAGTAGCTGAAAGGAGAGAGTGAAATCTGAAACGCAATTTTGAAAGTAAAAATGAAAAGCATTGAATACAAATTGCTGAAGAAAAGTAAAACACATGCAAAAATCTGTTAAATAGGATCTGTCCACAAAACCATTTACAAGCCAAACATCGCAGTAAAAATGAATTACATTTTACTTGTGCCATTTTCTTCAACTGGAAAAACTGTGTGCTGTCAAAATTTCACAGAAAATATTGAATCGTGAACCTTCTGAATAGATTACTATTTCCACATGAGCTTTCAGCAATAGATAGTGGAGTCACTTACACAAATGTTTTGGCACAGCATGTACTTGGAAAATATCCTGCCCAGGCAAGAGGTGGGAAAGAATGCAGTTTTACTTTCTGGCAACTTAGTGTTTCTGAGCAACAGGTGTTCCCTTTAGGAATAGCAACTGGAATCTAACATCTTCAGATACCAGTACAGTGGCAGCAAGTCTGCTAATTTAAATAGGCTTTTTTAAAAAAATCATCACTGGCTGGGCCTTCATTAGATATTTCATATTAAAATATAGATATCAGAAGCAAGGGCAAGTTACTACAGCATGGGGAAACTTGTGGGTCCAGAAATGCTGTAAAACCATAACTTCCGTAAACTTCAACCTGAGTGGTTATTCAACAATAACCAGAGATTCCCCATCCTTAATACGCTGCAATTCCAGTTGTAGGACCTTAGGATGGCTTCAACTTACAGTACAAATAACTTAAATTTGGTTTAAAACACCAGATCAGTTGGATTGAACTGCTCATTGTTAAGGTTGGGTTCAGACATTGTAGTGATAGCCAGGGTTTTGGAATAACCACAATTAGTTGGGTTTATACAACCTGCTAAGTCATAAACCATTGTTTACAAACCTGAGTGACTGGTTCACATAACACACTCAGCTCAGACATAATAAACTATATTATAGTGTAACACAGTGTCTACTGACTTCATAAATTTATTTCAGCAGTGGTTAGAATAAAATGAGATCTATAGCACTAATAGAGAATACCATACTGGACCATAAGTCACGAATGAAGCAGTCTAAGATTTCTGCCTCCGTTATAAGATTTGACAATACAGTTATTTGGAAAAGGTTTGTGACATAGTAGAAAGATTGGGAGAAAGTGATCATATAATCCTAATTCTTCATTTTAAGGGAAAATAAAACAGTGTGTCACATGTGCTTTAAAAATGGATTTAAATAAATTCACAGCAGTTATGAGTATGGTCCCATGGCAGGGAAAATAAATTGGAAAAGGAGCTCAAGATAAGTGGGAGATCCTGAAAACATAATTGCAAACAGTGATAATGAGGGAAAATAGAGGACAACAGAGGAAGCCAAGATGGCTACAGAAAAGCTTAATGATGACTGAAACCAAAACAGGATACAATAGGTGGTGGAAAAAGGGACAGGTTACCAAGGAAGACCACATACAGTATAAGGATCCTGTCTAAGAACAACAAAGACCTTACTGAGGTGTGTACAAAATGAAAAGGATGAGAAAAGAATCAGTGTATTAACTACTGAATAAAGATTGCAAAATGTTAAGTTGTAACCAATAAACAATCCCAGAGCAACCCAACTCCTACTTTTGTTGTCTTCTCCATCTAGAAGGTGTATTTCATTAGGCAATTTTGAAAAGCAGAATAAAGGGACAGGATTGAAACTTGAGATTGACAGAAGCATAATCAGAGAATATTTATTTACTTCAGATAAATTTAAATCTCCAGGGCCAAATGGACTAGCTAATCATCTGGCTGAACCCTTATGTAGTAGCTTGAGAAATATTGAAGAATGGGTGACATGCCTGATAACTGGATTGAGCAAATATGATCCTTTTCTCCAAAAAGAAGAACAAGGAGGATCCAGGAAATTTCAGACCAATTAGTCTGACATCACTAACTGGGAGGAGTCTAGAGCATATTGATCAAATAAACCAACTTTATTACTGTGTTGTTTTTGTTGCAGAATGCTGGGAAAGCCTTTAGCCCAGGAGAGATCAGAAAAGTCACACACCAGGCATTTCTATAAAAATAATTTATTTACTAAAAGCAAAACAAAAGCAAAACATATTTAAAGGACTTAGCTCTCATTCAGAGCTACCTAGCTTGGCTACATATCGGCACAGAGAAAAAAAGGAAGTGAAACAAGTCCGGGCAGGTTTCCTCCCCCCAGGCGATTTGCATCAAGCACGTGAAAGGAGACAATCAAATACAACCTCTTCACCCGGCCAAAATGATTAGGTACAATAGCAGTCTTAATCGTTAGTAGGAAAACCTCAACACTCCCCTTTTTACACTATAGATTAAGATGCAAACCAATCTTCTCTGACAACTCTTTGTGTCTTGGTACAGGGAGAGGTTTGGTTAAAATATCAGCAATCATGTCTTTTGATTCACAATATTTTAACATTATTTCTCCTTTGCTTATCATATCTTTGATATATTGATATCTAATATCGATATGTTTTGTTCTATCTCTGCAGGCTTCAGATTTTGCCATAGCAATGCAAGCTTGATTATCCTCATAAACAGTTATAGGCTGGTTCACTTCCATGCCTATGTCTTTTAACAAATGTTTAAACCATGTAACCTCATTACAGGTTTGTGTTAGAGAATAAAACTCTGCTTCTGCAGTGGAAAGAGCAACAAGTGTTTGTTTTCTAGAATGCCAGCCTAAGCTAGATCCAGCAAATTGAATTAAAATCCCAGAAGTGGATTTTCTGTCACTGACATCTGCTCCCCAGGTCAGAATCGGCAAAAGCCTGCATTTTCTCGGTTCCAGAGGCATTTAGCTTCAGGCAATAATTCTTTGTTCCTTGCAAATACCTCATTAACCTCTTCAATGCTGCTTTTCCAGTAGATGTAGGCTTCTCTACCTGTCTACTTAAAATGGCCACAGAATTTGAGATATCTGGGCGAGAATGATTTGCAATGTACAGTAAACTTCCAATTGCAGATCTATATTTCTCTGCCTCAGTTAATTGAGTTTCTCCTATATCTTTCTGAAAATCTATCATCATCAGAGTAGAGACTGGTTTACAGTCTTGCATATTAAAATCCTCTAGGAGCTTTTGAATTTTACTACGTCGGTTTAACAGAAAGCTACCATCCTTGTCTCTGTGTACTTCCAAACCTAGGTAATTGGTCACAACTCCAAGGTTTTTTAATATGAAATGGCTTTTCATGCAGGCTTCAAAATCAAGCCTTTGTTTTTCTGTTGATGTGAACAGCAGCAAATCATCAACATAAATGCACAGGTACATACAGCCTTGTTTGTCCTTCTTCATATATACACAGGGATCTGCTTTTCCTTTTTCAAAACCAAAATTCTGCAGTTTTTCATGTACTTTTTGGTTCCAGGATCTAGCAGCTTGTTTTAACCCATAGATTGACTTCTGCAGTTCACAGACCAGATTCTCCCCTTTTTCATAGCCAGGGGGTTGCTGCATGTATAATCTGTGGTCTAAATCACCATAGAGAAATGCAGTTTGAATGTCATAGTGGTTAACTGACATTCCCTTGAGTGCAGCAACTTTTAACAGTAATCTAATTGATTCACCTTTAGTAACTGGTGCAAAAGTCTTTTCGAAGTCTAAATCTTTCCTTTGAGTGAACCCTTTTGCAACCAACCTTGCTTTATATTTTTGGATTTTGCCATCAGCATCCCTTTTCAGTTTGAAAACCCACCTACAACCCAGACAGCGTTCATTGGGAGGTAGATTTACCAGTTTCCATGTTTTATTTTCTTTCAAGGATGCTAACTCCTGTTGCATGGCAGAATGCCAATTTTGTGCAATCTCAGGTGGTAAAGCATTCACTTGTTCTAAAGACTCAGGTTCTGTGAATATGTGAAAAGCCTTTACCGTTTCAGCCTGAAAACGTGATGGAGGAACGCCTTTATTACTCCTCTGAGATCTGCGAGGTAATACAGGGCTTAAATTTTGACTCCTATCACTTTCCTGAGAAGCATCTGTCTCATCAGACAGATCTTCAGTTTGCTTTTCTGGTTTAATGTCATCAGGCAAAAGATCACCATCAGCAAGTCCTTGCTGTTCTCTTGTGGTGGTCAGATCAACTGGAGAGCTAGAATTTAATCTCCCCCAGTTTTGTTCAGCAAAAGAAGCGCTTTTGCTAATTATTAATTTCTCTCCCACTATGAACCTGTAGCTCCTCTGGCTTTGTTCATAGCCAACAAAGATGGCTTTCTTTGTTGTGGGGCCTCCTTTCCTTCTCTGATGTTTTGGAATGTGAACCCAAGCAGTGCTACCAAACACTCTAAGATGGTTTACCTTTGGTTTCACACCATAAAACAAATGGAATGGAGTGTCCTGAATCACAGAGTTATACAATCTGTTTTGTACATAACAAGCAGTTGATATGGCCTCTCCCCAGTACTTAAAAGATAATTGTGAATCTTTAATCATGCATTCCATCGCATTTTGCAAGGTTCTGCCCTTTCTTTCAGCAACACCATTTTGCTGAGGGGTGTAAGGGTTAGAAAGAATTTGTTCTATCCCCTTTCCCACTAGGAACCTTCTGAATTTGTGAGAAAGGTATTCTCCTCCTCTAACACATTGGAGTGCAGATACAGGCCTAGGGAATTTTCCATTTGCCCATGTCACAAAACTTTTAAATTTCTCAAATGCCTCATCTTTATGTTTTAAGATGTAGATAAATGTGTATCTTGAGAAATCATCAATGATGGTCATTGCATACCTTGCTTGTCCAAGACTTGGAGCAAAAGGACCAATAATGTCAGAGTGTACAATTTCCAAAGGTCTAGTTGTAACTCTGTCACTGTGCTTACTCACAGGAGCTTTTAGTGTTTTGCACTCTTTGCAAACTACACAGTCTAAGTATTTATCACAGGGTTTTATCTTTAGGTCAGCACACAGCTGTGGCATTTGTGCTATATACTTGAAATTAGCATGACCAAATCTCCTGTGCATCAGGTGTACACATTGGTCATGATATGGAGTGTTGCCAACTGCAGCCTTGCAGCTTGGCTTCCTTGCATTTTGCACAATGTACAAGGAGTCTTTTAACATACCAGCAGCACACAATTTCCCATTTTTTCGTATCTCACAACCATTTTTCTTAAATGTTATGATATACCCTGTTGCAGCCAATTGTGCCACAGATAAAAGGTTTGATTGTAAATTTGGCACATACAACACACCTTTTACAGTTTCTCCCAAGCAGGATAAATACAAGTCACCTCGTCCCATAATTTTGGTCACAGACCCATCAGCCAAAGATACACTTTGTCTTTCAGTTTTAGACAGTGACACAAAAGAGCTTTTACAATTACATAAATGACAATTGGCCCCAGAATCTAACACCCATACATCAGAATTACCCTTCTCAGCAACCTGTGCAATTTGGGTTGTCTGAAGAGCCTTCTTCTGTGTTGCCCTTGTGTTCTTCTTCTCTGTCTTTCTACTCTTGGGTCTCAAGGCACAGTCTTTCTGCAAATGTCCAGCTGAACCACAAGTGAAGCATCGCTGGCTGGCTAGCGCTGTGGCCTCAGGTTCCTTTCCCTTCTTTTCCCTCGTTTTCTGGTATTGCAGCTTTCCAGAAGAGATGGGGGGGGGATCTTTCCTCTCTCTTCTCCCATTCAGCGAGTAAGCGCTGTGTAACATACGATGGGGTGAGGTCTGCTTTAGGCATAGCCTCCAGGGTACAAATCAGCGTGTCCCACATTTCATTCAGTGAGGACAGGAGGATATATGATTTTGTGAGAGGTGTAAATTCCATTCCTCTCTCCTGCAACTCAACAAACAGCTGCTGAATATAATGCAGGTGCTCAGGAAGGCTATCTCCTTCTGCAAGGTAGGCTCTGTACAGCTTTTTCGTCAGAGTAACTTTACTCCCTGCTGTTGCCTTTACATATAAGTCTCTCAAAGCGTCCCAAAGTTGCTTTGCAGACTGCATGCCTCGCACGTGGACTAGCTGATTGTCCTCAACTCCCAGGATAATGGTGGCTCTAGCCCGCTCATCCAGTCTCAGCCATTCAGCACTGGGATTTTGGGGGGTTTGCTCACCAATTGGCAGCCAAAGATTCTCTCTGCGAAGATACATCTCCACCTTCAGGGCCCAATTCAAATAGTTGGTCTCTGATAGGTGCTCCAGAGGCATCACTGAGGGCTGGGAGGTAGCCATGGCTTCTTCCTTCTTTTGCAAGTCACTCAGCTAGCTTCTTTGTCCTGTAGACCGGCAGTTGCTGGACAATCTCCAGGAGGCTCCAAAGAAAATCTTCACAGGTCTTTGCTACCTGCCTTTAAATAGTGCATGAGGTGTGGAGCTGATCTCTCTTGGTTTTACTGGGCTGTTTACTGGGCCCATAACCTGTTGCAGAATGCTGGGAAAGCCTTTAGCCCAGGAGAGATCAGAAAAGTCACACACCAGGCATTTCTATAAAAATAATTTATTTACTAAAAGCAAAACAAAAGCAAAACATATTTAAAGGACTTAGCTCTCATTCAGAGCTACCTAGCTTGGCTACATATCGGCACAGAGAAAAAAGGAAGTGAAACAAGTCCGGGCAGGTTTCCTCCCCCCAGGCGATTTGCATCAAGCACGTGAAAGGAGACAATCAAATACAACCTCTTCACCCGGCCAAAATGATTAGGTACAATAGCAGTCTTAATCGTTAGTAGGAAAACCTCAACAGTTTTCCCAGGTAAACAATCATATTGTTTACCTGGGAAAACAACACAGTAATTTTCAGAAATTGGCATAGATTTGTCAAGAACAAATCTTGCCAAAATGAACCATACTGAATTGATTAGATAACTCCTTAATAGTGGGAATTTTTGTAGACATAATATATTTAGACTTTGACATGCTAATTCACAAGCTAGTTAAATGTGGGCTAGATGTCATGACAATTAAATGGATACATAGCTGGTTCAAAGACCATACTTAGAGAATTCCTTATCAATCTGGAACGAGGTATTGAGTGTGATGTCGCAAGGTTAATTTGCTAAATATTAGATGGGATAGCTAATATCCAGAAAACAGAAATAACATTCAAAATGAACTGGAAAGGTTAGAACAATGGACTGATATTTAGGTAGAGAATAGTACTTTTGAAAAAAGATATTGGAAGAGTAATTGATTGGAAAATGAATTGGTGGTATGATATGGCTGTAAAAAGGGCAAATCAGAGGAAGTACTAATGCCACTTTATGCAGCATTGTAGGCCCCATTTAACATAGTCCAGCTTTCTTGCACTAGCTTGCATAATTCATGTGAAATTAACAGTCAATTACTTTCTCTTGATAATGAATATTGATTAGCTTGTGTTTTGTTAATTTTTTTTTCTGTCCTTTTGACTGTGCAAACTATTGCATTTTATTTTTCATTTCTTATATCTGTTGTATTGGTCAATGACCATATTAAAGAACTGAACTAGTTATGCCATGCTCATATATCTGGATAAGGTATAAGTTCCTGGAGGAACCAAAAAGAATGTTTGTGTCTACATTTTTCTGGCTTTTGATTACATTTATCCAAGTCCAGAGCAAAGGACTCCTCTGCAGAAACTTCTTTAATTTTTAAGCTGTTTAAGAGGACTCTGTTGGACTGTTTCTGGTTTATTCAGCTGCTGGCAGTTAGCTGTTCATTTATCCTTGTAGGAACATTGGTTCCTCACCCATTTATTTGCAATGCATATTGTATTTAAATACCATCATCTTAAAAAAGCAGTAAAGAGCTCATTTGTATTCACATCAACTGAAGGGTAGAGAGGGGAGGGGAGAAATGTTTCACAACTGAGAAGATGTCTGTCTTCTCTATGGCTGACTGGATGACCCAGCAGTGCAGACATTTGAATTGAAAATCAATTCCAGTAAGAGCCAAGGAGAAAGGTGGTGTCCTTACCTAGGAAACAAATGGAGGCAGGGAGGTTTTAGAGAATTCAGAATGTCAAAAGTATATCTTGTATGGTATTGGGATCAATATGACAAACTATTTAAGGAATAATGATAAGCCAAAGGCATAATATTGGATATCTATCTACGTATATGCATGTCCAATATATGAAGCAGTTTTGTACTGCGATTTTTCCTGAGGAGCACTGCATTCCATGGTACTTTATACAGTTAGCTAAAGATGAAGACAATGTGGTCAATCACTAGTTATTGTTGCCAAGAAAATGACATGAATGTGTCCATGAAGTCACAAGGAGACTAGCTCAACTCAGAGGAGAACTTAACCTTTAAACCCATTGTGAGGAACACTGTCACACCAACTTAAAGAGAGAAAACTCTTCTACTTATGAACCTTACCTTAACCAGAGACTATATGTTGGATTTGCCCCTCACTGCTTAGACTCACATGCACCCTCATCTCAAAGGCAGAAATCTAATATCAGAATCCCAGTGTCAGGGTCAAAAGGCAGTGGGATAAAGAAGGGCTAGTAGATTTAGTGACCTGAATCTGGAGCTGGTGTAGATTTATTCCCATTAGGTGGTCTCTTTTTAAAACTGAGGCTGTAAGAAGGGAAGCAGAGCAGCAAACACTGTTCTTCTCTCCCTTTTTTCTTCTTTGCTCCCAGAAGCAGCCCAACAGTCTGCTAAATATTGTAGAACTTCTAAAGTTAGACTGTTCTGCTTTAGTAGTTTCTGAGTCTTGTCACACTACCAAAATGTGAATTTGAGAATAAATTGGTGGAGTAAAAATGGCAAGGGGGTAAGTGCTATTGCATGCATCTGCCTATGGCATCCCAGAGATATCTGCTTGGTTAGGAACCCAGTGGTGGACTAGATAGGCTTTTGATTTGATCCAGCATAGTTTATTTAGTATTCTTATATATAACATAGGCAGTGGCCTTATATTTGGGCTATTTGTCCTTTATCTTATTATCACATCTACTGACTGGCAGGAGACCTCTCCAGGATATCAGTGAAGGTCTTTTCTCTTATTAAAGACATTACAACATTGTACTTGAAAAGAGCAGGCAAGATTCTAATCCAGATGAGGACCACTGTTTGTGGGAAGAGGTGTCAATCTTCTCCCAGCCCCTTGCATCTCAAAATTCCTTCATGTAGCCCCTGCTTTTGCAGTTAAATTTGCAGGACAAATGTATGGGCATTTCTTTGTTTTTGCCTGGACCAAGCCACTAGGTTACCATGGTAATTGAGTACTTCCTTAAGTATCGGCAGGGTGAAGGGGTTGAACTTAATTGTCCTCAATTTGGGTGTTAAAAGCTGTATTGCCTGGGGGAGGAAACTTGCCTGGACTTGTTTTATTTTCAGTTTCCTTCTTTCTACACAGACTCTCTTCTGAGTGCGTGTGTGAATGCACAGCTTGTAAAATATGTTTTTGTGCTTTCTGTAAATACATTTATTTTTATAGAAATGCCTGGTGTGTGATCTTTCTGATCTCTCAGGCCAAACATTTTCCAGCATTCTACCACAAAATGTTCATATCTTTAAACTTTCAAAAGAGAAGGTGGGTTTGTAGATTTCACAAAACAAGTAGCTGGACTGGATGGTTGAATCGTCATTGCTGCAGTCATTGTCTGTGAACTGGCCTTAGTGGGGTTCAGCTCTCTGATTTTCACAGCTACTTTTTGATCATGTGAGACTCAATATGTAGATCTCTGATTATCTGATGCTTGCAAAAGCCATTAAAATGTTGGTAGAATGTGCTCATGAACTGGAGTAAAAGTTTCCAGTTATTTCATCAAAAATGTCATTTACATATTTTATCTCACATACATGATTCTGAATGATTCTAGAAGGCATTTGGAACTGCAAATTCTTATCAACTTACTATATTATTAAAAGTAATAACCTATGAATATTAATTTCTTAATAAAATCCATTTTTATTTTAGTTTTTTTTTAATGCAGGAATGTCATGTGGAGAACAATTATCAACTCTGATCAAAAGGAATGCATTTGGAAAGCGTTTTTTCCAATTTAGTGTGCAATTTAAAAACAATGATTTATAAAAACCAATTTCCTTCTTTTCTTATACCCATATCCTGAAATGTATTTGCATTACTAGAAAAGAAATAATGTTTTGAAACATTAAATCACAGTAGGGTATGCTTCTGTTTTAGAGTGATGCCTTTCAAAACAAGGTAATTTATATATATATATATATATATATATATATATATATATATAAATATGATTCTTCATAAAGCCAACAAAATATGAGTTGAAAATTAAGGGACTTTAAAAAAAAACAAACCTCAGATTGAATCCATTGCTTCAATAATGGTAAACATGGAAATGTCCAGGTTCAAAGACATGATTCATGCAAAGGGGCTGAATTTATAGTCATAAATATGAACCATAAATTCACTGTCACCAAGTTATAGTCTGCCAATGCCCACATTAAAACAACAGCAGCAACAGAGCCATAGGCATTCTGCCAATAGGATTTACAAAACTTTGAGGCGTATACTACTACCCACCAGGATGACTGCAGCTTCTCTCCTGATTGCGTGTGGAGCTATTTTTCATCATAGACTCCTAAGAAAACTATGGTATTATTGTACAATTATATTCCCAGAGAGTCTGCACCAAAGAGGTGTGTGTTTAAAAGGTGGGACGCCTTCTGTAAGATACGTGAAGCAATTCCTTTGAGGAAAAAAGCTGCCAACCATACAAGAGCAGTCAGCAGCATGAAGCGTTGGGCTGCACGCAAGAGGTAGAGCCCCTGTCCACACGTCGGCTTCGCGACTGATTGGTTCCGAATGTTAATGCTAAGTGAAGCTCCTTGCATTTCACTTTGAAGCAGCGAGTATCTGCAAATAGTTAATCATTGGATTTATTATATTTGCATTTTTATTGCTAGGGAGAAGAAAGGTCATGTATCCTTTCTATATCAGGTATCACCGTGACTTGATTGGCTTTGGATACTACTTAACTTGATTTGGTAGAGGAAGGGCCTCATTCCATAGAGAACCAACTTCTCTGCATATACCCAGTCCCAGGGCTGGTCAGATTCAGTAACGCAGAACTTACACCATTCATAGTGATTCTTGAAACCCCAATACAGGGATGAACAATGGACTAAGAGGGTTATTTAGGTGTCAGGAAGGCACTTTGAAAAATTGGATGGCAGCCTGGGCAAGAACAAAGCAATGAATAATGTCAGAACAAAACAAAACTTAACTTGAATGAAATGTAAATATCATTAAATATGGTCAACATTATAATTCCTTTATGGATCATTACCTTGTAGTGGCAAAGGGGGTTGTGCATCTCTGAACAATTGTCTTCTTTTTTTCTTTACATATTTTATTTTCTTTTAATTTTTGTATGTAAGCTGCCCAACGTCTCTGTTGCCTTGAAATTGAAATAAATAAATAGATAAATAAACAACAATGGTACTGTGAACAATAAAATGGGACGCGGTGGCGCTGCGGGTTAAACCGCTGAGCTGCTGAGCTTGCCAATCGGAAGGTCAGAGGTTCAAATCCGCGTTTTGAACGGATTTGAACGGGGTGAGCTCCCGTTGCTAGTCCCAGCTCCTGCCAACCTAGCAGTTCGAAAACATGCAAATGTGAGTAGATTAATAGGTACTGCTTCAGCGGGCAGGTAATGGCGTTCCGTGTAGTCATGCTGGCCACATGACCACGGAAGTGTCTACGGACAAACGCCGGCTCTTCGGCTTTGAAAAGGAGATGAGCACCGCCCCCTAGAGTTGGACACGACTGGACTTAATGTCAAGGGAAACCTTTACCTTTACCTTACTATGAACAATATCAGTTGAAGTGCATACTTTCAGAAAGTTCACCCATGATGTGAAGGTCATAGAAGAGGGATAGGAGTAAATATGATCCATGAGAAGCCAGGAGAATGTTAACGTGAGGCTAACATGAGAAGTATCCCCCCCCCCCCAAATTTGGAAGGTACCCGATATGCTGTTGGGGAAGATCAGAGGGCAAGAATGACTACCACTTGGGCTTAAAATGTGGGCAGATTAAGCTGAAAGGACATCCAACTGCTGATGTGCCCAAAAGCAAAAAGAAAATTCACTGCTGAAATTTATCTATACCATTGGCATGTGGAATGTCAGAACCATGAACCAGAGCAAGGCGATCTTAATGTTGTCAGAGCAGAAATATCAGAACTGAACACTGACATTCTGGGAATCAGTGAACTGAAATGGACTGGAATTGGCTAATTTGCATTAGAGGAGCATTAGATTATCTACTGTGGGTATGAAAATAATAAAAATAGATGATGATGATGGTGATGGTGATGGTGATGGTGATGGTGATGATGATGATGATGATGATGATGATGATGATGATCAACAAAAGGGTGTCAAAATCAGTGGTCAGATACAATCCCAAAATAATAGAATGATCTCAATTTGAGTCCAAAGCAAGCCAATCAATATTTCAGTGATCTAAGCTAATTCTTCAACCACAGATTAGAAAAAGTGGAAGTTGAGCAGTTATATGACTTGCAGCACCTTTTTTCTACATCATATTCATTAGAGAAACTAAGAATGAAAAAGTTGGAAGTAAAAGTAAAAGAGTCCCCTTTTCGGGGAAGATGGGCAGTGATGGAAATTCGAAATATTAAATAAATAAATAAATAAATAAATAAATAAATGTAGCATCTGGAATATTGGGAAAACTTGGTTTTGATGCAGCAGAAAGACTAATTGCCAGGACAATAAAAGTTTATAACAAATACCCATTCTAACATTATGAAAGGTGTCTCTTATGTAAGGACATCAACCCATGGGCCATTGAAATCAATTTGATTATATACTGTGCATGAAAAGATAGAAGAGCTCTATTCAGTGAGCAAAACCAAGACCTGATACTGACATCGCTGGGATCAAGAGTGTCAACTTGCAAAATTACAACTTAAAATAAGAAAAGAAACAATTTCATCAGAGCAACAAGATATAATATCAGCAATATTTCATTTGATTAGGTGGTGAAGGTAAATCATAGTTTTAATGGATTAGATTTCATAAGTCCAGAAGGACTCTATTGAAATTCATGACATCACTAAGAATAAAGCAAAGCAAAGGCACTGAAATGCAAAAAAAAAAGTGAAATAGCTGCTTATTAATAACTTGAAAAAGCTGAAGAAAAGCAAAAACAGAGGAAAATTTGTCCAACAAAATGCTGAGTTCCAGAGAAAAGCAAAAAGAGACAAGGTGATATATCTACATAAGCAATGCAAAGAAACTGAGGATAAAAACCAAAGAGAAAGGACAAGACATTTATTTAAGAAAATTACAGAAATCAGAAGCTCCTCTTTTTTTAAAGATAGGCTCAAAAAAGCAAAGAAGCCAACGAGAAAAACAATATAAAGAAGTGATGATATGAATACATAAAGAACTATACAAAAAAGATTCAAAAATCAATTATACTTAACAAAACCTTTATCTCTAAACTAGAGCTAGACAGTATGGAAAATGGGTCCTAGAAAAATACTGCTAACAAGAAAACTGCAGGAGTTGAAATACTAGCTCAACTGTTTAAAATCTTGCCAGTTTAACTGATGCAGTTAAAGTGCTACATAGATAGTAAGCAGGCACGGAAAACACAGCAGTGACCAAGGGATTAGAAAAGAACAGTTTGTATTCCAGTACTGCAAAACAGTATAAATAATAAAAAAATCAGCTAAATAATGCTGAAAGTATTAAACAATTGCACTTATTTCACATGCTGGTAAAATAATGCTGAAGGTTTTGCAATCCATACAAATGTATGGAATGAGAACTGCTAGATGTACAAACTGAATTCAGTAGAGAGGGTGTTACCAAAACTACACTGATAACATCTGATGGATTATGAAGAAGGTGAAGGAGTTCCAAAAAGTTGTATATTTTAGCTTCATTGATTATACTGAGGCTTTTGATTACCTAGACCAGAAGACATGTGGATAGTCCTCAAAAACATGGGTATCCTGGGCCACTTCATCTGTTTCTTGAGCAATTTGTATGATGACAAGGAAGCAACAATTAGAATGGAACACAGAACAACTAAATGATTCAACACTGGAAAAAGAGTGGGCCAGGGCTGTATATCATCACCATATTTACTGAATATATATGCAGAATATATCAAGAGAAATGCTGGACTAGAAGAAATATAAACTGGAATGAAAATTGCTGGCAGAAACATCGTTATGCTGATGATGCTTTGATGGCTGGAAATGAGGAACACTTATTGAACTCCTTGTTGACGATGGAGGAAGAATGAAAAAGCCTGACTGCTGCTCAGTATTAAACAACAACAACAACAAATGGCAACAACCCTAAGATGATGTCAGTAGTGAAGCGCAATATGTGAAGAAGAAGCTGAAGTATTAACAGACTATATTATCCTAGGCTCAAAAATTCAGGGCATGGTAACTAGACATAAAATAATGATATGTTTGCTCCTTGGAAGAATGGCTATGACAAATCTAGAATAAGTATTGAAGAATAAAAACATAATAATGACAACAAAGGTATGGTTTTCTCAGTTGTAACATGTGGCTGTGAATGCTGGACCATCAGAAGAAAAAATGTTGCCTTTGAACTGTAATGCTGGAGAACATTCTTGAGAATACTTTGAATTACAAGAAGAACAAATCAATCAATACTAGAGGAAGGAAAATGAAATTGCTCACTAGAAACATTCATAATGACGTTAAAGGATAAATATTTTGGTCACATAATATGAAGTCAAGACGCATTGGAGAAGACCCTGATGCTTGGAAAAATGGAAAAAGGGTCTGACAGAAGACAAGATGGTTAAGATACAATTATTAATGACATAAGCATAAGTTTACAAGAAACTCAAGGAAGTATTTAAAAAAATCAGTGGTTACTATCTTAAAGAATAAAGAACAAAGAGAGATGCTTCTTACAATATTTACATGAAAGTAATTCAATAAAAGACTCATTTTCATGGTTACTGGACACCCAGATAATGTTTTAAAAGGGTTATTTGATAACCTCATAAAACTCAATATAAAAGCAGAACAGAAAAATAGAAATAAAAGCAATCAGTATATAAAAGCCAAGGCATCTCAGAAGTGACTCATAGCCCCAAAACATGCATATCAGGCTCCACCAGCAGTTTGCCCTAATGCCTAAGGGAAAAGCCAGGTTTTCATGGTCTTTCACAGATGGCCATTCCCAGACCAGCAGGGTTGGGGCCATCTGAATCTCAGGAAGCAAGCTGTTCCATACGGCAGGCACTGCAATAGAGAAGGCATGTCTCCTAGGTCCCACAAGATGGCATTGTTTCACTGAAGGGACCCAGCACATGCCCAACCTATCCGATCTGGTGGGATGGGCAGAAACTACTAGAGATAGTGGTCACAAGTAACATGGCCCTGTGCCATGTAGGGCTTTAAAGATGACTAGACAACCCTGTGACCCATTGAGTCATCCTTTGAGAGAAAGGTAGTGCAGTCTGATGTGACCAGAATGAACAATAAATGTTAGGCTGACCATATTTTTTTAACCAATGCTGGACAGTCCTGTGATCATCTAAGAAGAATATATCATAAATAGAAAAATAGTTGTAGTGGCAGATGAACTTCAATAATAAGTCAATATTTACTTACTTAAACAGATAAACAGAATGACCACGGGTGGGCAAAAAAGCAGTGGGAGCAGGAGCAACTTCTAACTTCCTGCTGGCTTCCTCATTGACTTTGCTTGTGGGAAGCTGGCAGGGAGCGTCAGAAATCATGATCATATGACTGCGGGGATTCTGCAATGGCCACAACTTTGTGAACAAAACTGGTCTGAACATTGTGGAAATTTCAATTCTACAGGAGTAATGGGTCCTGGATTTTTTATGCATTACGTTAGCAGATTTTAGGTAGCTTGATTCAAAAATTGTTGTGGTATAATGCACCGTTTGGGCTAACTTGAGGGTACAAGCAGATAAACACAGTGAGAGTTTTAGTAGTATAAATAACCAGCACCTTGAATTGTACCTGGAAGCCTACTAGGAGCCAGTGCAGCTCATGCAATTGCAGCATTACATGGATGAACCTAGGTGCACCCAGTGCTGCATATGCTGCTGCATTCTGGACCTGTTGAAACTTCTGAATGCTTTTCAAGGGTAGCCCCATGTAGAACATGCAATAATCCTAACCGGAAGTGTTAAGCTGTGAGTAACTGTAAGCAAAGCCTCCCAATCCAGGAATGGGAGCAACTGGTGCACAAGATGAATTTGTGCAAAGGCCCTCCTAACCATAAATGCTACCTGCTCCATAAGCAGGAGTAATAAGTTCAGGAGGACTTCCATCTAGAGTTACAGATGGAAAAGCTCCAGAACTAGCTGGAGGGCAAAACCCAGGGACACTCAGTCTTGCTAAGGTTGAATTGCAGTCTATTTGTCCCCATCCAGAACCTCACCATCTTCAGGAACTGGGTAAGAACCCTGACAACATCACTTGTACAGCCTGGAGTCCAGATATATAATGGAGTATCAGCAGCATACTGGTGATACCTCACCCCATGATGACAGATGACCTCACCCAGTGGCTTCATGTAAATATTAACCAGGAATGGAGAGACAGTTGATGAGTCCAGGTTACACCTCTTCCCCATACCAACACCGACTGGAACTGGCCTCAGAGGAACTGAGCCTCCCATTTCCAACCTCCTAAGTCAGTCCAGAAGGATATCATAATTGAGGCTTCTGGATTGTTTTCGTGAAAGCTGTACTACATGTAGGCATATACCTTCTGAATCAATACATGAATGGTTTTGAAGATAGCTGTTTCCAGGATAAGTCGCTAGAACAATTTATTTTAACAAGTTTTTTTTTCAGTGTATTACCTTCAGTCTCTTACAGTTTGATTTAATTGAATTCAGAGTAACTCAAAATAAGAATTCAATTCAGAGTACCTGAACAGACTAGAGGATAATCTTTTATATACTTTTGGTACATATTATTCCTTGAAAAGATTTAGATGGACTGCTGGTCACTCCAGAACACCATCATCTTTTGCTTGGTGTAGGAATATAACCAAACAGCTGCTCCTTATCTTCATATCCCCCACATATACAACTGTTAACTTTTATACTGTCTAGTAACTAAAGTTATCTGGGAAACTCAGGACTTCCCACTCTGTCCCTGTACCCCAGAACCTTCTATGAAAGGCCTTGCTGGATATCTCTTCTATCTGTCTGAAATGGAAAGGGATAGTGCCTTTTTAAATTGTGATTCTCCATTTATCCTCTATGACAGGTAAACAACTTTTCACTTCCTCAGGCTTTTAATATTAAAAGCAGTTTCATTTTTTTATCCTAAGTATTTTCCTTACCATTGCCTTTTATTATTGTCAAATATTGTTTTATGAACATTGTTGATTTATTGATTGGTTGTTGTTTTATTGTGTTTTATGACACTGTGTTTCATGATCTGGAAGTTTTTAATTAATAGTACTATAGAATTTTTTTTAAATAATTACAAGAAAGGAAGACAAGTCCTCTCCATAATTTAAAATAATTAGTTTGATATTTACATGGAATGTAAAATAATAATCTGTAAATTAACAACCATTTTAGATGAATTATAATATTGTTCCTTCTCTGGTAATGATATATGAAAAGAAGTGCAATTAATAAAACAGATACCAGAAAAAGAAAGTGAACAGGTATTATGGACACTGAAGTGAAATCAAACTGGAATTTGTAAACTTTTCTGAGATATCCTGTAACTGTTAAGCCCCATAATCTCTCACAATAACAAAGGAGATCTGCAGATTTCTGTCTGTATCTACAAGTTCTCCTTGTCTCACAAAGCTTGAACAGAAGTACTGAACTGAAGCAGCTGCCCTTCTTTGATATAGATGTTAAAAAGAATTTGCCATGAATTCTGCATGTGTGTGGAGACCCTTTACCACTAATTCAGAACGTTCTTCTCCATCTTGGTTATATCTTCCAAAAATTCCTAAACAATGGAGGTGAAAATTTGTTCTCAAATTCATTTTACCTTCAGTGATGCTTATGAGTGAAATTTTGCTTTCAGACCTGCTGTTAACTAACGTGGCAGGCTGAATATATTGAGGGGAATCCATGTCTTTTTCAGACAAAATTAATTCTGACTACTGAACATGTCTGTCCTCTCCAATTCTCTAATAGTCTTTTACTGTACAGTTATCCAGATTAACTCAAATACATAATATCCTCAGACTCCATTAGGTTTAATTCTATCTGATAGGTATTTGCCTATTGAAATGCAAGGTACAGTACTAGACCACTGCAAGAAAGAGTAAAAGCTTAGAGAACAGATGAATTTCAAATTCTAATAGAGGCAAATTGATTTAGATGTCATGATAAGTATACTCAAGGCTAATAAAAAATTACATTGGGTTGGAAAACAATATCCTTGTACATTTTAAAATGCACATTTTAAAATGCTCATTCATTCATTTTTGTGTGAAATTTAGAGTGCCAGCTATTTTCTTTACCAAAGGAAAGTCAGTGTGATGGGTGGCTTGACTTTACAATTTTTTAAAGAAATATGGAACAAAAATCAGCAAATTTGTTTTGCATTTACTATAACTTCCAAACAGTTTTTCAAGGGCAATCCCAGAAATGAAATGAAATGAAATGAAATGAAATGAAATGAAATGAAATGAAGGGTGAGTCAGGGATGAGCCTCAGTGGCCATATCTTCAAGAAAGTACATAGCTGGCTGGCACAATACAGTAAGTGATGTTGGAGAAAGGAATGGCCACACCTTTAATCCAATCTACCAGGAATAGCAGAGGATCCAAGAACACCCTCTAGCTCAGGGATCCCCAAACTCTTCAGCTCATCAACCCCTTCGTGAAATTTCCGATTGTTCATTGACCTCCAAATATTTATTATATTACAAAGAATTTAATACTACTTTAACTAATAGTACTACGAATAACAACAACAACAGATAGTCCCATCAACCCTTGGGGGTTGATAGTGACCACTTTGGGGAACCCTGTTCTAGCTGCATACCTCCTCTGTAGAAACTCACACTAAAAGGATCCAGCTTCATTCAAGGAACCTAGAATTGTGACCACTAATTATCTAGAGCAAGAGTTCTCAAGTAGGGGGTCAAGACCCCTGGGGGGAAAGTCACAAGTAATTTAGAGCTGGGTCATAATGTTTAAAAACCTAATCAGGATTGTGCAAAGCAAATGAGAATCGGGGTCAAAATTTACTCTGAGCTTTGCTCCTCATTTTGTCAGCCAAAGTGCAAAGTGGGCAGTTGCTGTACTGCAGTGTGGTAAATTCATTTCTTGTCCAACCTTAACACCAATGAAATTGTTAGTTTTGTTCATGAGAGGTCATCTAAAGTCATTGGCCACTGCAGTTTATTTTACTACAGCAAAGTTTGAGAACCACTGATCAACGATATTAGAAGTAAACAATAATTTATTTATTACAGAACTTACCAACAACCTCTTCAGCAGGACTGAATTATGTCTTTATCTCATGGAAGAATTTATGAATCCACTCCCCACTCAGAAGTCCTCACTTAGCAAATTTTACTATTCAGTGTACACATGTTCAAGGAGTACGTTCCTGTCTTCATCCTTCTAAGCAATTACCTCTTCAGGTAAACCCAACTGAAATTAATTTACAAAACTAGACTAAGGAATTACTTGAGAGATTTTACCATTGTGTTTGCAGCATGGAGTATAGAGTTGACACAACTGACTGCATCAGACAACAAATATGTCATAAACATGTCACAGATGGTTTCAGAAGGCTTCTCACTACTGTGCTGATCAGAGTGAAATAACTCCTTAGCTCACATTAGTTCAGCTGGACACCACGGACTAATTCAGTAGAGACAGAGAAAGAAGTTTTCCTCACTGCCCCAACGTTTGTCCCTCAAGGGTACTTACTCTATTCTGAATGCAGCACTGGGTTATTCTTGCTTCTACATATGCCGGACTTTAATAAGACTTAATAACACATTCGCACACCCAGAAAATGAAATTCAACACATCTGAATGTTTTGTTTTCATTGAAACATATACACAGTTTTGGGTATGTATATGTACAGTATGCTTCAGAGCAAACTCATCAATTATTTTTGGTGGATGAGGCAGATGTATTATTAACACTTCATGAAGGCAAAGTGCCTTTACTATTTGTAATTAAAACTAGTAGCATACAAGCAAGATCTAATCTGGATCATATAAACACACGTAATACTGAGGAAAAATACAGATGCTTTACACATTTAAAAATGCCTACAATCCAGTGAGTAAATTGGGTACAATTTTTGAAAATAATATAAAATACACATCCCTATTCAATATCTCTGTCCCAAATAAGATTTGCAAAATTTAGGGAATCCCTTAGGAAAAAATATTAATATAGCCAATAAATACTTTATTATTTTAAATTATTTAGACAATAGCGTTCAAATTTGATTGAATTTATCCTTCATTGTGAAACTTTTTCCAAGCTCTTTGTTGTTGTATTAATTTTTCAGCCAAGGCCATTGCCTGAACTTTTAAATACTACTGATTCAATGAAATACATATTTCAATTTTCCAATTTTGTAACAACTAATGTAATGGTAAGCAGAATTGAATCAATTTCTTATGCAGGATTGATTTATCTGCATTAGGCAATACAGACAATAAACCAATCTCAGGATTCATTATGTAAGTTTCTGGGGGATGTACTATATGTATGTTTAAATCATATCAACAGCTTCCTATCTTTCCCCCAACTTCCCCAAATCTATTCTGCCCTGGCAATAAATCCCATACTCCCCCTTTCTTTGCTTTATTCTGACACTTCCTCTGTATATTTCTCAATATATTTTAAACCTGGGAATCAATTCAGATGTAACAGAATGGAGGTCACTAGAGGTAAAAATTAGGAGTTTAATACAATTGTTAATTAAAACTAATATTTACTTTCCTATTGCCCACTTTTCAATCTTTTTTATGTGACCCTATTTCCATATAATTAACTGATGAAAGCGGCATCCCCCTAGAGGGTCAGACATCACTCGGTGCTTGCACAGGGGACCTTTCACCTTCACACCTCACAATAATTACAAAATGTATGCGTTTAACATAAATTAAGGCATGGAAATATAATACACACCCATATGCTTCTTTTGGCCTCCTTTGATGGTACATTTTCTGTTTTTTAGCTGTATTCAAGCTATCATTCCGAATATTAGTACTTGGTATACATTTGTGCATCAAGATGAGGTAATGTCTGCTTATGGTGCAGAAACAAAAGCAAGGTAGTGAGTCATCATGGAAACAAGATTCTTCCCACTTTCCTCATCAAATTCCTACTTTTACGCAGGAAGTATTTTTATATTGAGAAATTGAGAAATAGAGAGAGAGAGAGAGAAAGAGAGAGAGAGCCTAATAGCTTGTCACTCTACTTAATTGTCTATCACTCCTATGGCTGAAGGAGTGGAAAAATGACCAGTAATTACATTATGACTGTGGCATTTTAGTGATCTAAAAATGCCTCGGTTTTATTTATTTTTTCTGTCTGAATATTATCTTTTGTAAGGGTTTTTGAACCAAATCCTGAGGCCATCCAGTTCTTAGGGAATAGAGGAAGCTTTCACTGCCTTGATTATACAAACCTGATTTTCAATCAACAGCTGTGCAAAATCACAGAAAAAGTGAGATTGCTTTGGCTTGAAAATAACACCTCTTGCAGATGAAGGCTTGGAGAAAGTCTCTGTGAAAAATGGTATATAAAATTTAATGGAAAATAACTAAGGTCTCTGTAGAGCTTGTTTCCTGCCTTTGAGGTTTGGACTCCAAATATTATGAGTAGATTTGCAGCTGTTATATTTGCATCTCTGTCTGCAGAGGTTTCAAATTCTCACAGCATATAGGTCCCTCTCATTATTCTTGCCTGGAATTCATTTGATTGTTACCATATTAGGAGGACTGGGAGACTGCAACTAAAGAAGTTTCATGATTCTCTCTTTCTGTTCACCTTGATGAATGAGGTTTAATTAAGTCTGCGGGTTCTCTGGTTGTGAGCATATGTCTGTCTGTATTGACAGATCTGTGACTGAAGGACACAGATGAAGTCCTTTGGATACAAACCTTCTGGGACATTTTTTATTCCAAGGTAATGATGTATTTTTAAACCTGATGCTAAACCTTTTTTGCCTTCCTAGCTTGCATTGTATTTGCTTCAGGGAAAAACATAAGAACACTATCATGTGTCTAGAGCTACATGTTTGTAGTTTGGGTAATGCACAAAACTACAGATAGTCCTTGATTTATGAGCATTCAAAGTTACAACAATGCTGGAAAAAGTAACTTACGGCCAGTCCTCACACTTACGACTGTCTCAGTGTCCCTGCAGTCACATGATCAAAATCCAGGCACTTGGCAAACAGCATGTATTTATGATGGTTGCAGAGACCCAGGGTCATGTGATTGCTATTTGTGACCTTCCCAGCTGGCTTCTAAATAAGCAAAGACAAGGGGGAAGGCCAGATTTGCTTAATGACCATCTGATTTGCTCAACAACCGCAGCAAAAAGGATTGTAAAATCAGGCATGACTCACTTAATGACTGCCTCGCTTAGTGATGGAAGCTCTGGTCCCAATTGTGGTCATCAGTTGAGGACTTTCTGTATTCACTGAGAATGAATCAGATATTTAAAAGATTTGTCTGTGTTGGTTAATCTAGATTAGAATTTACTCAACTTTTCCAGGAATCGGTAATGTATTGAATGTTGTGAACCAGATCTCTAATCCTCAGTTTTCCTAATTTTTATACTGGTGGCTATTGCACTTAAATAAAACTGCCAGTGCCTCATAGTCCCTAGCAATTCCTTAAGTCTTGATGCTGATTGGGCAGAGCCATGGGAGGTGAGTTGGACAATGTCCATCAATGTTTTGTGGGACTCCTTTGAGCTTGATATGTGGAAATTGAGGAAATAGGTAGACTGCTCTGTCCTGTGAGTACTGCCCCTTGTGGGTTGGATCTATGTCCCACCTTGTTTTTCTAAATGGCTAGACTGTATGTGTGCATAGTTGGAATAAAGAGGTGGTGAATGTCTCTTAAAGGAGGGTGTGTCCTTCTTGTTTTAAAAGAAGTTGTGGTGCGTTCAAAATGAGATCAAAACTTTAACCAGGTGTGTGAAAAGCATCTGTCTCTGGAGATGGAATGTTTTGCATGTACCTAAAACTAACCCTTATGAGCCTTGTGTGGCGCAGAGTGGTAGGCGGCAGTATTGTAACCGAAACTCTCCCCACGACCCGAGTTTGATCCCAGAGGAAGCTGGATTCTCAGGTAGCCAGCTCAGGTCGACTCAGCCTTCCATCCTTCTCAGGATGGTAAAATGAGGACCCGGCTTGCTGGGTAAGGTGACAACTGGGGAAGGCAATGGCAAACCACCCCGCTATAGTCTGCCAAGAAAATGTTGTGAAAGTGCCCCCCCCCAAAGGGTCAGACATGACTCAGTGCTTGCACAGGGGACCTTTCACATCACAAAACTAACAACCCCACGCCCACCCCAAAGCCAGAAAATGGACGCACAAGCTTATCCTAGCCATGTGTGACTCCATTCTATTTACTGCAGCCCTCAGATTTAGGAAACAAATGTGTTATGCGGCCACCAATAACTTTCCCACTCCTGGTGGACTGCATATATCTTTAAATGCCACACCTTTTCTGCTCTGTTTTCACATTTAGATGTTCTTGTTTTGTAACATGGTGCTTCCCCCCACCCCCCAAAGGTTTACTCTGTCTTGATTCAGTTGTTATTGCATGGTTGCTCATCCTCAACGTTTGTATTTTACCCAGTGTAATGGTTTCATCTTCCATTTGAAGCTCTCCTGATTCTTCTCCTGTAACATCTTGAGGAGTGACCTGTGGTATTTAAAAATTCCTGTGTAATCTCTCTCTCTCTCTTTTTTTCCAGGGATTGTGGATTCTTTTTAAGAACATTAAGTGAATTTATGCTATGCTTGGCAGATCTACATTAACAGTCTCTTGTTTTAAGATAGATGATTCTCATAATGTCAGATCACTGAGCTTTACGTAACATATGCACATGCATACATGATTCCAATAATTGTGTAATCAGTGTGTATGTGGAATTATCCACAGGCAGGAATAATTTCTTATATGGAGGAAGCAGGTCTGTGGAGTGCTGGAGCAGGCATTAATGGAGATGTAATTCTCTTAATGCTTTGCTGTATGACTTAATTTGGCACGAAGCCTTGGGGGAGGGTGGAGGAGAAGCCCCATTCACCTTCGGTAAAGAAGAATTCAATTTTACAAGAGCCTAGGAGGAATATTTAATACATATAAGCCATTGTGACTAATTTCTTTTGCTTTAATTGGTTATGAGAAAGTTGTTGCTTATTTGCTTTCTGCTGCAGTGGTGTTCTTATTAGTGAAATACTTTCATTTTAGAAGGAACAAGGAGTACATTCTAGCTCAAATTAAGCACTTTTAAATGATTTCTATGAGAGATGTTTAAGCATGTACCCAACACCCTTTTTGAAATCACTTACATAATATATAAGGACTTATCTATGACAGCATTGTTACCAAGGTTCCGGCTGTGTTACTTAATATCCTTTGGAAACCTTACAGTCTTCCTGAGACAGAATGTCAGGGTTTACACAGCACATTACAACCTGGTTTGCTTCTGGGTACAATTCAAGGTGCCAGCTATTACCTATGTATCTGGAAGACTTGTCATCTTTGAGAACACTGACTCCAGGTAGAAGCTGCCTGTCCAAGCTGTTTGTGCAGAGTATATCTGTTAAGAGCCCCCACTCCTTGGGAGGTGAGGTGGGAGGGAGCTGAGCAGCAAGCATTCTCTGTGGGTCTCCCCACCTCTGGAACAGCTTATCTTCCTAGGTGGATTGGGTTTTTTTAACCAACAGTGTAACATTTTAGAAATTAGTGAAGATCAATTACTTCACTAAGCCTTCAAGACTTGATGGGAATAGAAGCATCATGAGTTTTTTTGTCCCTAGATGAGAGGATGGCACTAGGGATATTAGAGATCGTATTGCCGTATTATTAGTTATAGTCTACAGTATGTATAGCTGTATTGTTATTTTTTGTTGCATTATGTAAGTGACTGTGAGCCATTTGAAGATGTTCTGACTGAAGCGGGATAGAGGTTGATGAATTGTAATTCATCATATTGTGGGAACCCTGTCATTAGCTTGTCAGGTTGTTTGAATCACACTCTTAAGCCATAATAGAGTTTATTTGGGCATCACTTGTTAAGTGAAAACTGTAACTACATTTTGTTAAATCTGATATAAAATTGTAAGGGTTGTGTGAACTGATTCTAACATTGGCTGCATGAGAATTCCAAAGCAGGGACATTTTTATGCTGGAGTTCTTTAATGGCGGTATTGATTGATGGGAACTCTAGTCAGGATGCTATTTGCCCCTCCCCTTACCTGTGGACATTCTACTCCTAGTCCTAGTACAGTTTTCCCCTCCTTATAGTTCTTTTTAAAATCTCAGGGAATTTGCTTGCAATACAAAGCAAATCTGTAGTTGTTCCTTTCTTCCTTTCTTCGTGGCTACTTATGAAAGGCAGAGAAAGCGGGAATGACAAATTTTATGCTTTTTTTTTTTGGTTAAAAAAGAACACACTCTACATTTTGATCCTGAATTTGGGAGCCCTCTGAGCTTCTAACACCTGGATCATTGTGTGGATATCCAGGTTTAGCAGCACTCCAGCATCTGACAAATTGCATGTTGATTGGAAACTTCCATACATGGTACACTTCAGTTGATGGCTTTGTTGTGAGTGGGTAGGCAGCAGATTTTCCAGGTAGCGTGGTTCTATTAAAAAAGAGAGAAAAAAACCCTGTTCTTGTGTTTCTGATATTGCTGCTGGCTGTGAGATCACAGTTTTGTAATTACAGTATATTTGATAGGATCCGTGTCCCTATTATTTGCTTTAGAAGATATGTAGAACATGACTGCCGAGGAAACAGCTTCCCACTTTTGCAAATAATTAGTATTGCACAAACCGAACTGGCTGGGCTGTTTTCATAAATCATCCATGCTGGAAAATATATAGTTTGCCAATTTCTGTTCTGTACTTGTCACAGGGTTTACTTTCAAGCGTTGGTAACAGGTGGTTAGGAGAATTAAAATTTAATTCTCTACATCAATCATCCCCAACCTGATTTTCTCAGCATGCTGGGATACAACTCAAAGAATTCTCACTCAGCATTCAGTCATCCTGGGAACTGTAGTCCCATTGCATCTGGAGGCCACCACGTTGGGGGAAAAGGTGGTTTCCTGCATCATGACAGAGATCATTAGGGTTGGCTAAGTCTGTTTCTGGTTTCTGTCACTAACTGAAACTCATTTGTACCAGCATGAATGACAGTCGAGAACAGAAGTCATTATTCTATTATTCTAAGGTAGGGGTGCATTCTGTGGAAGCCAAGGCCTACTTAATGGGACCTAGAGCCTGGGTGCACCCCCACAAAGTGTATCCCAAAATTGTAAATTTTAAGATAGCAGAAAGGAGAAATGATAAAATATATGGTTTTAAATTTCGTTTTTGACCTGACCTCACTAACTTTTGGGACAGCATGCTACTAAAACACCCAGCTGTATCCTTCAGCCTGAACAAAAGTTAAATCCCATTGATCTATGGAAATAACTGTGATTTTTTTCTTGAAGTCCAAGCTTTTAGAGGGGGTGCTATAGTGCATATTGATATCCCTAATTTTCAGTTTTAAGAATACAGGTAGTCCTCATTTAGCGACTGCCTCAGACAGTGACTGTTCACAGTTATGACAGTGATGAAAAAATAACTTTGCAACCAATCTTTGCATTTACAATCTTTGCAGGTCTGTAAAGCAAAGGAAAACTGAAGTGAGATCATAAGCACTTTCGCAGTTTCACTTAGCAACAACTTTGCTTAATGACTGAGTTGCTGGTCCCAATTGTGGTCGCTAAACGAGGATTACCGGTAAGTACTCAATATATCTAATAACCCTAAATAACATATACTGTATAATAAACATGAAGGACAATTAAAGCATCAGGGAGACTGAGGGAGCACAGGTGTTTTTCCCTGTGTTTTTGGACTGTAGTTTCCATCATTCTTTGTTCCCACCCATGGAGGTTAGTAACATTTGGAGGGCCACACCCTGCCCAGATTTGGCTTGAATATAAACAAATTAAGGTACTAAGAACTTCCATGCATAATTGCTTCAAGTGAGATGAAAGGGTGAAGAATCACTGCAATATGACCCTGAAGAAACAATATTATATGGCACTGTGGGTTAAACCGCTGAGCTGCTGAGCTTGCCGATCGGAAGGTCGGTGGTTCGAATCTGCGTGGCGGGGTGAGCTTCCATTGCTAGTCCCAGCTCCTGCCAACCTAGCAGTTCGAAAACATGCAAATGTGAGTAGATTAATAGGCACCGCTTCGGCGGGAAGGTAACGGCGTTCCGTTCAGTCATGCCGGCCACATGACCATGGAAGTGTCTACGGACAAATGCCGGCTCTTCGGCCTTGAAATGGAGATGAGCACCGCCCCCTAGAGTCAGACACGACTGGACTTAATGTCAAGGGAAACCTTTACCTTTACCTTACAATAAGGAGTAGGAATCTGCGTTCAGCATGTTTTGCCTTGAATATGGCTTCCAGAGTCATACATTTAAGTATAAATTAAATGAAATCAAACTTAGTTTTTGTCCCGACTCCACCCTCTGGTTTTAGGAATGTGGCTGCATACCATTTAATAACTACAAGTACAAGACTTTTTCCAAGGAAAGTTGTTCATCCCTGTCAAGCTGTATTTGCTGAAACCTTCTTTTCAGCCAAGTTTTTAGGAGTATAGAGAAGAGGTTCTTCAGGTACAGGGATCCTCCCCCTTTTCTCCCATTTATTAGGGGACTGGCGCTTGCATTCCATCTTGATTGGTCCATGGCTTTGATAAGGCAGTGAGCAAAAGAAAAAAAAAGTTTCTGGCAGCTGCGCAATACAGAAGAAACACCTGTGTAAGAGTTCACTAAAGTTCAAGAGTTTGCAACATCCCTAGGTGGAGACTTAACATTGTAATTAGCTTCTAGGTGGAGAATAAGCATTATAATTAGCTTTAGTAATGAGTGCATAGTAGAGACATGTGCAAAGAGTTAAGAATACACATGATAGGAACGTGTGCAAAAAGTGACTTGCATGAGCAAGGATCAGGAGTTAGATGATGCAAATTAGTAGCTAGGTAACCAATAAGGATGGTATGCATTGGTATTTGCAACTCACGTAGGCATGTCAAGACAGTAACGCAGTGCAGGAGTATCCTAGACTGAGAATTCCACAGCCTGCATAGTTTATTGCTTCAAGGCCGAAAAGCTGCTTTTCACTTCATATTTTGTTGCAAGAATTTTACTTTGTATCCCATTGCAGAAATATATAAAAAGTCTGTTAATCTGAGAGCTTTTGTGCTTGGCTTTGTATTATTCCCCTTGTACCTCCTGCACAGAATAAACATTTTATTTTCTCCACCCTTGGTGTGTTTTATTGGGCAAAAATTGAATGCCGGGCTATGAACCCAGAGCTTTTGGGACAACAGCTTCATAGCACATTGGTTGAGGAGTTCGTTATGGTCATTCTATCTCATTTTGTAAATATTACTGAAGCAAAATAGTTCAACCCGTCCTTCCCTTCACTCCCCCTTCTTCTTTTTTCTACCTCCTCTTTGAAATCTGGAGGTTTTCCCAGTCATTGCAGGCTTTCTGAACCATTCCATAAATCACGAGCAGATATTTCAAGGTCCGGGGCAGCATTTGCCATATTGTTAATTCAGTATTCGGAATCAGCTCTACCTCATGGAAAATTCAATCTATCTATTCCTTACAGCATGAAAGTTAAAGAACACAAAGAGACACACAATGTGGGACATCACTGGAGTTTTAGTAAAAGGAGATGTTCCCGCTAACATTTTCTCTCAGAGAGGAAATAATTGAGTTTGAATGCTCTTCATCTACCTTGGATAACAAAGAATGAAGAACAAATTCCACAAAAGAATTTCTCAGACATCTCAACATCCAGCTGAGTTTCAGACCACATCAGGTATTAAAAATAAAATATTTTAAAAGCTTTGCAGTATTGTCCCCACCCCTTCTATTTGACTGATAGACCCAAAGTCAGACACACCCATTTAATTCTTATTTTTAAATAAAAGTTCAGTACTATAGAAATATATTATCATTTCTTTTAATACCGAACTCACACAGTTTCCATTCTGGAAACATACACAGGGAATTCTTGTGCACAGAGCAACTTCCTCAAATACACAGAATTATTTTAGTTATAAATACTAAATAATCACATATACTATGTGTAAGTATCTACAGTTTCTATATACATACATGAAAACTGTAATTTAAGAAGGGAAATATAGCTTATAGTAGCCTGAGTAATAGGAGTAATATTTAGTTTATACTAGGCAATTTAAGTCTGGAAGTGAACATTACTCCAAAATGGCCATTTGTTTGTGTGCATGCGCATGCACATGCCTTCGAGTCATTGTTGACTCCTGGTGACTGCCTGGACAAGTCCCTGCAGTTTTCTTGGCAAAGTTTTCTGGGAGTGGTTTGCCCTTGCCTGCTTTTTAGGGCTGAGAGAGCACGACTGGCCCAAGGTCACTCAGCTGGCTTCATGCCTAAAGCAGCACCAGAGCTCATGGTCTCCTTGTTTCTAGCCTGATGCCTTAACCACTACACCACACTGGCTCTCTCGGAAATGGTCATTTAACACTTCCAGGGAAGAAATGGTGAACTGAAGATGGCTCTGCTAAAAGCTGAGCTGATGATCACGGCGGAATGAAGAGCCAGTGAGTAGACTAGCTCTTCGTAATTCCTCTCTGGACAAGGAGAGGATTTGAGATCATCTACAAGTACTCCAGACAGATGCTCCTCATGAGAAGACTGCAAGAATTCTTTCCCTATTCTCAAGGTCAGAGATATATTTCTTCACATCTCATTAAGGACTAAAGAAAGAACTAGGAAGGAAGTATGTGAACCCAATATCTTTTTTAAGGTGCAGAGCATGTTTTTAGTAAGATGGCTATTCCCTCATCTCCCAGAGCTCCAACCCCACTTGAGACCACTGTCTTGCAGTCTCCTCATGAGGAGCATCTGTCTGGAGCACTTGTAGATGATCTCAAATCCTCTCCTTGTCGGGAGAGGAATTACAAAGAGCTAGTCTACTTACTGGCTCTTCATTCTGCCGTGGTCATCAGTTCAGCTTTTAGCAGAGCCATCTTGGTTAATGAACCATTAAGAGGGATTTTGAGGAAAGATTTCCCAATCCTAAGAAAGAGGGAATCATGAGAAAGAAATTCAAAATAACCCTGCCTTGATTTTGTTAAGTATAAGATAGGGCAGAGAAAAACTTGGACAAGCTTTCAGGATTCTGGTATCCAACCTTAATACAATAAAAAGCATTCCTGAAATACCTGTCATGCCTGTTGATTTTGCCTGACATGGGATTAAGATAGGAGAAATACTCTAATCTTCGCATGACTTGATTGATTAATTGATTATGTGCCATCAAATCAGTGTTGACTCTTAGTGACCACATAGATAGATTTCCTCCATCTGTCCCTAATTTGATCCTTCAGGTCTTCCAATGTTGCATCCATGGGCACTGTAACTGAATCCCTCCACTGTGCTGCTGGTTGTCCTCTTCTTCTCTTTCCTTCTACCTTTCCCAGCATTAGAGCCTTTCCCAGAGAACTGGGTCTTCGCATAATGTGTCTGAAGTAGGATAATTTGAGCCTGGTCATTTGTGAGAACTCTGGGTTGATTTGGTCAATGAACTATTTGTTTGTTTTCTTGGCTGTTCATGGTATTCTCAGGAGTCTTCTCCAACATCAGGGTTCAAAAGCATCAATATTCTTTCTATCCTGCTTCTTCCAAGTCCAACTTTCGCTTCCAAAAGGGAATACCATGGCTTTTACCATTCTGATCTTTGTAGGTATAGACACATCACAGCATCTGAATATCTTTGTCAAGCTGTTCATAGCTGCTCTACCAAGTGCTAGTCTGCAGAATGCCTTCACATGAATAGATTTGTAAAGTTACAGTGATTTTTGCTGAACATTTTCTCTTTGACTTTGTTTAATTGAAATTGTCTGATAGTGACACTGATTATTTGAAAACTTCAATGATTGTACAGAAATGCTGACTATACAAGACTGTCTATCCTAGTATATCATTTAATGATTATTTACTTAAGGTAGATTTTTAATAGAACTATTGAATGCAGAAAAAACAGTCTTCAAGATGAACAAGTGGGTTGTTTTCCCCCTAAAGAGGAGGGAAAGAAGTAACCTCTTGGATATCAAGAAATGAATCTGTTTATATTTGATTGATAGACTGATTATGCATTTGTGATATCTGTGGTATCAAACCTGAGGCCCATGGGTTATTTGGTTATTTGGGGAATAGAGTGTAATGATATGTGGGAATGACCTTGGGAAACAGGAGGGAAAGCCACAGACTGGACAACTGGTGTGTAAAAGGTATCTCAGCCCGCAGAAGGAGGGAGGGAGTGGGAAATGTTTCAGAAGGGACCTCCCTAGTTTTCCAGAGAGTATTAGGAAAGGAGGGGAGAAATACTTTCAGTCTTGCAAGATTCTGTTAATGGAACCTTACAATAAAGATAGAGATGGTACTTCTGGTTGTGCTTCTTGTCTGGACTACATCATAGAGAACTCTACAGAATAGAGAACCAGGAGTGTAGCGGGTGGAGTGAAGATGGCATTTCTGATCACACCATTAAAGTTCCATCCCCATTTTAAGTGCATGTGATGTTTTTGCACATACAAAAGGAGCAGGGACTTGTTTATATGGTCACACCCAGCTTTTTAGCTTTTTTGATCTTCCCTTGGCAGATGTCCCTGTTGGGAGCTGAGGGGAAACCCTTGTTTCTCAAGTGTCTGAAAAGTTGGTTGAATGGTGGAACTGCACTTATTAAAAAAATAAGAGAGAAGGAGAGGACTCAGAAACAACAACAACAACAACTCAACAACAGATGAGTTTCAGACCAATAACATGTGCCTTACAAGGTAAGAGTTCTATTTACCATGATATAAACCTTGGGATAAAAGGGAGGTCTAAAATAGGCTAGAGTTAATGGTAAGCACAGACTCAGTTGAAGGGATGGTCGTTCCTCTACAAAGTGGCCAGTGAACTGCTGAGGTTAGTCTGCAACAAACTACAGTGCGCTAGTCAAAACAGACAGGACCACTTGACATGCCATCACAGAGAAAAGTGTCCTATCTACTTTCAAAAGTGGAGTGGAGAAAGACACTCTGATATTAGTCTGAAGATGAATGTGAGATTAACAGAGGGCAATGTCATCTCTTTCTGTCCTCCAGGAACAATTGCTTGTCCATTCTGGTGATAGGGAAAGCAGGAATTGCAGATAATTCTGTAATATCTCCATGTCATTTCAAACGACTAATGGATTTGTGAGAAGTTCTAGGGCTTGGACTTGGTCTAATTCATTCAGACATCTTCCCAATTTAGCTGGATTAGCTTGCTTGGATCTTGGATTTTGGATTCAGACAAATCTACCATAGTTTGCTATAAAATGAGAAAACTAGTTGGTGGAAGATACAGTGTAGAATTAGTGTTTTCTTTTGTTTCTTTCAATATTTTTATGAGTTGGTGTAGTGGCAATGCGGAAGACCACTGTTATTTCGAGGAGTTAGTTGACATATATTGATTTTCTCCCTCACACAAAGAAGATTAGAGTTTATGTTGAGTTATGCTGATGTTTAATTGGCTTGTTTTTATTTCTGCTTGGCATGAGGAGGGGGGAGATAAAACCACAAGGCTGAAAGTTTGTAAGTCCACTCCCCCAACAGCCTTCCAGAACATATCTTTGTTTGGAGTGGGGGAGAGATAAGAGAAAACCCCCAGATTGTTTTGTTAAGATCTGTAAGACTTCCCAGGCTCTTGTAGACAGGTGTTTTTGGGCCTTGGGAAGTTTCCTGGTCAAGGTCAGATCTCATAGCCTGCAACCATAGAAACATGGTCACAAGGTTTGAAGGCCAGACTTTGATAAAACTCCTGGGCTCACTTTTGAGGTTTGGGAGCTTCTGTGCAGACTCTTAAAGCTGGGGTGCTGCAGAACAGCCTTTTGGGGATCCCTGTTGCCTTGGTCAGGAGGCTCCTGGCAACATAAAAGGGAATAAAGGCATCACTTTGCTTAGGTATGTTATGATTTCTTTCTTTATGCTATGCTTTTTATGCTTTTGTTTAATCTGCCTAAACTGTGTTTCTGGTTTAAACTGTGTTTCTGTTTAACTCTGTTTGCTTAAGTTTATAATAAAGCTTAACGTTTCTTTATCCACTGGCGTGCTTATTGTCTCTAGATCTAAAAGAACCAATTGCCTGAGCACCTGATCACTGCTTGGACACTTGGCAGAACAGTTGGGCAGGAGATTGCTGGAGGAGTCTAGGCTGTTTGAAGTTTCTGGCTATTCCACTGTGTTTGAAATGGAAAAACCTCTCTCAGTGTCAAGTGGCTTTGCCTGATGCCTGTCAAGCCATTGGGCTTATCCTGCTCCTCTTCCACAAAGTGCTTGTTTCTCACTGACATAAAAATGGTGTGACATTTGATTCTTTTGAAAGGATTTACTCCTAGATTTTTTTCCCCTCTATTTCACCACTCTTTTTTTCTTTTTAAAAAGAAGACCTGAAAGTTTGTTCCCATCCATGAAAACATGTATGGGATTGTGAAGGAATGTGTATGGGATAGTTTAGAATCAAGTGAGTGTTCAAAGATATGGAACTGAACATGTGAACTTCTTCATTAACATAATAATGAAGCAAGCAAGTGTATTCAGGGTTATCTATCAAGTAGTGTATTAATAGCGGTATATTATGACTAATAATAATTAGATTATTAAAGGACATAGGGAGTGTTCCGAATGCTTTGCAGTGATCCTGACTCCTGCAGATTCTGGAGTACAAGTTTTATTTTTGCCTTTCAAGGCTGTTTTTTAATTATTGCTGTTATTATTATTGGTGAGGTCAGGAAAATTTATGTTAAGTTATCTATGTATTGAAGAAGGAAATGTTTGTTTGTTTGTTGAATTTATATGCTGCTGAACCCCTCAGTACTCTTTCCAGCTTACTAGGATAGAAAACTTAAATACACTAAAAATTAAACCATCCACAATAAACTCCAAACCAATTCACTCTATCCCTATTAATCCTTCCTGATGTAATGTTCTCTGTTTTCCATACAGAAAAAGTTCTTGTTTAGATTCCGCCCCCCACCCCCCCGATCTCTTACTGGAGTTAAGACATGTGACACAGATGGTATAACTGTTTCAAACCATGCTCCTGTAAAGTTCACAGCCTCGTTTGAAAATGATTTATATTCATTTTTCAAATGGTCTTTGAACATCTATTAATTGAATAATAAGGGTTTTATTAAGCAGATAATAAGAGATAGTAGGATATTTTTCATTTTAATAGGGTCTTGGTGTCATCACTGTCTTTATATGAGATACAGCAAAAACATTTATTACAGAGTATATTATTGCATATGCTCCTCATAAAAGGAAGCAGTGGTTAGTAAAATTTATAGATAAAAATGTATGCACCCTATACATCCCTTCAACAATATAGATCTCTGCTCTCTGCTAAACATGAACTTAACAAATTGTATGCTGCTGAAACCAACATTTTATTATCAGGTAATAATACTGTGGAAGAGAAGTTTAATGATATATTTATTTGATTTTTATCCCACCTTTTATCATATATATATATATACACACACACACACACACATATACACATACACAAATACATACTCATACATACATACATACACTCACTCACTTGAGGGAAAGTTATTAAAGGCAAAACTGAAATACTTTGGCCACATAATGAGAAGACAGGACACCCTGGAGAAGATTCTGATGCTAGGGAGAGTGGAAGGCAAAAGGAAGAGGGGCCGACCAAGGGCAAATTGGATGGATGATATTCTAGAGGTGACGGACTCGTCCCTGGGGGAGCTGGGGGTGTTGACGACCGACAGGAAGCTCTGGTGCGGGCTGGTCCATGAAGTCACGAAGAGTCGGAAGTGACTGAACAAATAAACAACAACACACACACACACACACACATATATATAGCACAAGGCAGTGAACATGCCTAATACTCCTTCCTCCTCCTCTTTTCCCCACAACAACAACTCTGCGAGGTGGGCTGGGCTGAGAGAGAGTTACTGGCCCAAAGTCACCCAGCTGTCTCCAGGCCTAAGGCAGGCCTAGAATTCACCATCTCCTTTGCCATTACAAACAGATCCACTGGCTTTTAGACCTGAAACAATACTGTATATTTTACCTAGAAAATGTATATACTGATTCTAGATTAATTAATCAAGAGTTTTTGTAAAAAATGTAGTACAATTGTAAATTTTCCATTTCTCATCAACATATGATGAAGTAGATTATTTTATATAAATGTGAGATTACCACAGCAATAAGGGATGTGGTGGCTGAATGGTTAAGATGCCAGGCTTGTTGATTGGAAGGTTGCAAGTGCGGTGGTTTGAGACCTGAGTGCTGCATGATGGAGTGGGCTCCCACACTTGCCCCAGCTCTTGCCAACCTAGGTGTCCTGATTCCCAGGAAACACTCTGAGACAGGGATCTGGTCTCTAATGTTTTATTGCTAATACATAACAGTAATCCTAACAAACTGAACAAGCGTGGGAAAAAACCCAGCCATATAAACCCCGCAGGTTAAGGCGGTCCCACTCTGTGCCTCTTGGAATGGCTCACCAATTCCTCAGTGCTACGCATGCGCTTAACAGTCTGGAAGGGAGCCCCCTGCTCGCCATCCTTACTCATGACACCAGGAGTTCGAAAGCATGCAAGTGTGAGTAGATAAATAGGTACCGCTTTGGCGGGAAGGTAACAGCGTTCCGTGACTGTCATGTTGGCCACATGACTGCGGAAGAGTCTTCGGACAACACTGGCTCTTCGGCCATGAAACGGAGATGAGCACTGCCCCCTAGTGTTGGACACGCCTAAACGGAAACCTTTACCTTACCTTACCACAGTAATATGACCAAATTATTTATTGTATGCTCCTGCTTTTGAGTTCAATGAGATAAACACTATTGCTTACCATCTCATGTTGGGTAAGGTTCTTACTATCTGCTCCAATTATAGACTTACTTCTTTGGAAAACATAGATAATAAAATTTGAACAGCGATCTTGGCCTATAGCTTATTTCTTCATATGATTGTACACCAACCTCAAGGTACATCAAGGCTCTTTCTAATATTAGATTTTTAGTTAATGTAATTGTTTTAATTCTCAAGAGAACAGTTCAGCAACTATTATTTATTTGGATGCTGAAAATGTTTTTGATATGGTTTCCTGGAAGTTTCTGAAGCAAATTCTAGGTGTCTCCAGTATTTTATATTCTGGATTGTTCTGTTTTATATAACCTTTATAATGCTCATGATTATTAATGTTGTGTCACCTCCTTGATTTAAATTATGCCATTGTATATGTTAAAAATGCCCTCTCTGGTTTTCTTTTTAATTTGGTGTTAGAACCTGTTTCTCAAAATTCTGAAAACATAAAAGTAATCACAGGGAAAGAAAAAAAAGTATAATATTATATGATATTAAATGAATTTTGTTATCCAACCTGGGTTATTCACTGAGTTAGAACAAATCAAACTGAATAATAATTTTGACATGTATAATGACTGGATTGTGTTACAAATCTTTGGTTTAGGATTCCTAGGATGTTTTCTCAATAGGTGAGTTGAACTTATCCCTAATTTTGACAGAAATGAAAACAGATCTAGAGAGAGTTTATTATTCCTTAAATTTTTGATATAAGGAAAATATTGTTAAAAACTTTTAATTCCTGGCTGATTTATGTAAGAGATTTTTCTATTTTTATCCCTTCTCATTATTTTAAATACATTTATAGAAGTAATTTTCTCAAGATTTTCATTGCCTGTTGGAAAAGTGTATTTTGCAGACTGCTAAGCCTAAAGCTTTGGAAAAAATATCTTCAAATTTCAGTTTCTCTTTGACCTCATCATAAGAGCTGTTGTTGTCCCATAGAAATACTGGCAAGTCCTAGGATTCTTGTTTCTGCAGGGATTAATACAGGGAACACCACAAATCATTTCTGGGTCAGAAAATTAACTTCCAGAAATATTGAATCATTCCCCAGAACTCACTTTCTCTTTCCCCCCGTGTGTACACATATACATTTGCTAGATCATATAGGGACCTGGTTCACATGTGATACTAAGGCATAACATGGATTGCTTGTTTTAGTGTGCTGTATGAACGCATGCAGTATGCTTTAATGTTATTGTATGTGTCAATCAAACCCCTGTGTTATTCTGAATAAACAAACAAAAATATAAATGGCTAAAAAAATCCTGGCTTAGTGTTTTGTGGATGTAAATCAACTTTAACCAAGCTGGTCACCCTCCAGATGTGGTGATTTCAATTCTCAAAATTCTCAGCATGCAGGTTGGGGAATTCCTGGAATTAAAATCCACCCAATGGAGGATGCCCAGTTTATGGAAGAGTGGTGAAAATAGGTAGCTGTATATCCACAAAGTACATAGACTTAAAACATCTTTAAAAAAAACTTAAAAACAGAGTATATTATTTGGTTCATATTTCCAAACAGACATCATTTTCCCCCTTCAACCTCTCATGGCTGAACAATATTGAATAGCGTATTATTTTATTTGATGTTTGAGCCATACCCCTTTTATAACTATAAATAGCAATAATTAAATAATACCCCACCTTCTAGTCATCTCTGCATCTTAGGAAAATTAAGAGGTTTCCCTATATAAGATTTGCTTTAGGTTTGCTGTCCCTTTTTGTAGTGGGTGGATGTCAGCCCTTCAAGGTAGGCCAGAATAGGAAACAGACATCTCTAAAGTAGGAATGCCCCTTTATTGTTGTAGGGTATAATAACAGAATCTTGAAAGCATCCCCCACCCACCCACCCACCCACTCCGAGTTTCCCTCTGCCCCCTCTTATAGCAAACAGAATCAAGGTAGGATTATTCTGAGTTTCTTTCTCATGGCTGTTCCTTTTCCGCGACTGAGTTTCCTCTATCAGCTCCTGTTTACCCTTGTCAAGATTATCTCTGTGTTTTTCTACAGTGGGTGAGGCTAACTCCAAACTGGATACATCTGTCTTTTTAACCATCATTACCTATATATTTGAAACACCATGATCTGATGTGTCACCTTGTCACTCACTTGCTAGGTCAGAAATATTCAAAGGTATGAAAAATGCAGTGTAAAATAGTGACACCTTCTTGTCACCAATCATGCTGTTGCCTGATTTTAGAGAGCTAAACATGATACTGTCTACCACACTGTCAGTTGCATCTGTTGATATGCCTTCCTTTCTTTTTACATTTCTGAGACATGAAATGGTGTTAGCAGTGAAAATGTAAAGGATGCAACCTCTGTAAAATCTTCCCTTCAGTCATCCTCTGAGTTCTGCTCCGCATCTTTACATGCTGCAACTCTTGAAATGGATATATAGCTGATGATTTAACTACTTGAAATGTGAAAGAAGAGGGCTGAGCAGCTCTGGATTTGAAGGGGAAAAGGTGTCTTAGAGCATGTGGGGGTACACATAGAACACATGTCAGCAACTCCTTAAGCCAGATTGCATCTTTGGTGTAGCAACTGCAGCATCATGGTTCCAGCAGTAGCTTCAAGGAGTTCTTGCCAGGTGCAACATGCATGCCCACCCCCCATGCTCCAGAGCACATTTCTTCCTTTAGATCCAGAGCACTGCAAAACCTTGTTAGATAGCTGGGGTGCAGTGTGAGATTCTTAGTGCATGGTTTATGCACTAACATAAATGCATAGCCTTGATTGAAATTATACATAAAGAGGAAGAGGCTTAAAATCCGTCTTCTCTGTCCCCCACACCATTGATAGAGATGGAGATGGAGAGACGGAGAGATAGAGACACAAACAAACACAACATACAGGCAGGGGAATTGTATGAAGCAGGTGACTAGGGTAGAGGTTTAAGCCTGTCTATCGATACACAGGAGCCTTGACTGGGCCACACATGCTTATCCTTCGGTAAATAAAAAATAGAAGGGCATTGGCATGCTATGCATTTGCTGTTTCATGTAATTTCACTGAAACAAGTCAGTGACTTAAAAACACATGCACATACACTTTATGCTTTATTACGGTAAAGTAGTTGAAACCTATTAATTCTCCTGATGGTTTCATAGACACATCCATGTAGTTTCCTTGGCAGTGATGAGGAAGTTGTTTATCACTGCCTTCTTCCAGGATGTATTTTCAACTTCCTAGTCTAGCCTACAGTCCTGAGATTTATTGATCGTTTTCCATTGAAATACAAACTAGATCAAAGCCTCCTTGGTGTTTTGAAATACCCCAGATTTGCTAGGTACTATCATTGTATTCTATGTACTCCCCATACCAATTTTCCTTCCTCCCACAAATATAATAGCTAAAGTCTTTCTTGAGAAATGCAGAGGAAAAAAAATAACCCTGGCTTTTCTGACAGACAGAAGAGAGGTAACAGAATAAGTGGCAGCTAGATAGCTGTGTGTGAATATTGCAACTAGATATGTTAGGTGCAATGATTAATATACCTTTTATAGCTTCATAATTTTATATGCTTGAGTGATCTGTTTGCTTGAATGCAGATGAGGGGCCTTCCCAGTGAGGCTGTTACTACCCTGTTCATCTATTCACATTCCTGGTCCACTGAAGGTTGCTGATGACTACAACTTGTTCAATACTGTCAATTTTGACTATTATTATTGTTATTGTTCTTCTGCCTGACTCCCAATGACTCTGCAATGTTTAGACAGGAGTCTTCCTTGGTCATATCTAGTGATGCTAGAGTCAGGAACATTTCGCATGCAAAGAATATGCTTTGCTCTTGAGATAGGGACAGTTGCTGAAAGGAAGCTAGTTATTGCTTCTGAGGAGAAAACAACCAGTGACTGTTTTGCTTGTTTTGTTTTGTTTTTGACAAACCACAATATATCATATCTTTGTCAATTTGTCTTCACCATGCTGATTCAAATCTATTGTTCAGGGTCACATGATCCAAAGAGGTCCTCCAAAGGGTTTCCTTTGCCCAAGGCCTTAAGCAGTAAAATCTTGTGTGAGCTTCAGAAGAGATGAAACCCAATTCTACTCATATTAGGGCTTTAGAAATCGAATGAGGGATGTGTTCTGAAACATGCCATTGCATGGCAGCAGTTGATGAAGAAGGCTGCAGGAGCACTGCAGACAGAGATCTCAGTTGAAACCAAAGTAATGCCACTTAAGAGCTGACTGAGTGCCTCACTCCATAGCTATGCAGTGCACTGGCTGGACTATTGAAGTTAGGCTGGGGAAGCCTTAGATCAGACCTCTCCTTAGCCTTAATCTTATTTGGTGATACTGAGTACAGTGCTCTTGGCTAATCACCCATACAGGGCTGTAGTGACATTAAGGTGAAAGGTGAAAGGCCCCTGTGCAAGCACTGAGTCATGTCTGACCCTTTGGGGGGGTGCCGCTTTCATGACGTTTTCTTGGCAGACTAGAGCGGGGTGGTTTGCCATTGCCTTCCCCAGTCATCACCTTCCCCAGCAAGCCAGGTACTCATTTTACTGACCTTGGAAGGATGGAAGGCTGAGTCGACCTGAGCCGGCTACCCGAGAATCCACCTTCTGCTGGTATCGAACTTGGGTTGTGGGGAGAGTTTTGGCTGCAATACTGCTGCCTACCACTCTGTGCCACACGAGCTTCAGTGACATTAAACAAATTTTAAAAATCCTCCATGAAAGTCTTCTTCCCTGGGGAAAAGAAGGTTAATGTAGGTAGTGAAGTCCTGAAACATGCCAAGGTCGTAAAGAAGAGATATATTGCTTTGTTTACTTAACAAAAAATGGGAATCTTTGCAAAGGATAAACTTGGAGAAGGCTGTGTATCCTCCACTCCTGCCAGGACACCAGCTGCTTATGGCTTTATGAGAATGAGCTGGTGCCATCTATGCCTTAATCCTTGTTATTGCTGTGTAAATGACTTCATCCAATTAAAATCTAATGTTCTGTTTTTACTAGCTGATGGTGCCTGTTATGCTGAAACAGCTACTGAAGCCTCTGGAAAATTCTGAGTATTCTTAAGACATCTAAGCACAGCTTGAAAGAAAGTACTTTCTGGACTATTATGAACAGAATGTACATGGTTTCTCAGAGGCTTTCCAAGGCGTCTAGACCACTAAAAGACTGATCCTGGCATCGACCTCTTATGCTGCAGAGTTGAACAGTATAAGGGAAAATGTAGGAGTTTTACTAAAATCAAATTGGAGCATTAGTCATTGGCATCCCTTGCATCATAGAACCCCCAATTTTCATGAGCTAGCCTCAAGTCACCTCATTCTTTTCATCCCAATTTGCTACCTGCGTTCTCTTTGGAATTAAGATTATGGAACATGAAAGCCAGGTTCAAACTTCCATTTTAATGTGAAATTCATGTGAGGACTTTGGACCAACATTATGTTTCAACTAAATCACTGCCACAGGATTGTTATGAGGGTTAAACGAAGGAATGGACATCTCCCTCTCTTGAGGTAAACAGCATATAATATATTATTCACTGACATTTCTTTGGAGATGGAGAATAATACATAGTGATCCCTGTTTTTACACTAGCAAGTAAAGATAGGCTTCATATTTTGTTTAAAATATGATGTTTATAAATAGCTCTATGAAATGGTTCTTCATATAAGTCTAAAAAGTCACATCCTTTTCATATGGAGAAAAGGAAAGTGCCAGAAATGGGTCAGTAACATCATCTACATCTAATAAAGTCTTCCTCAACATGGTGTTCCCCGATGTGTTAGAGTAGGCTGGCTGGAAATTCTGAGAAGTGTCATCATAGGGATGCCGTCTTGGGCAAGGCTGAAAAAATGAAAAAAAATGCTATTAAATGTTTAAAATTAACCAGGTGAGTGCACATGACCTATGTCTGAAGGTAATCTCATCCTATTGAGCTGAATAGCCAAGTATGAACTCTCTGAGAAAGGCTCCAGAGAAAAGAAGCAGAATGAGGCATAGGGAGCAGGTGTGTGAATCTGAAAAATCTAGCTTTTATTATAAAGGGGAACAATATAATAAAGGGAATAAATTGAGCAAAAACAGGAGGAACATAGTTTATAAATACATCTCTCCCTCCTACTCCCTATATATCCTCCATATTTTGCATAGAATTGCATGTGTTCCTGCTCCCTTCCTTCTGGGCAATTAGTTTTAAAGGCCATTAAGTTAGGTCAATTGTGTCAGACGATAGGAGGGTGTGTAAAGCAGTTCATTTATTCTTAGCTTTATGAAGATAGCTTCAAGATTGTGAATTCATTATTACTCTTAATGGCAAAGCAATGGCTTTGCTTATGATGATGACTTCAAAGCTGTTTTGTGCCTTTCTCTACTTTGGTTGGATTTCTTGGAGCCTCCCTGGCCAGCTTTTCCTGGGCTTGGTTTTTCATGGTGAATGTATCCTATAAGGGCTTTTGGTCAGCTTTACTATGACAAAACTACTTTTGGAAACTGTGGGGCCTATAAAATTCAGTTAATAGGCAATTATTAATCAGACAGGCAACTCCTTGATTATTACATTCCACACACATATATAATATGTATTATATTGTATGTATGTATTGTATGTATATATTATATATATATTGTAGCGGCTGGAGAGTGTAGTGGTTAGAGCGCTGCCCTTTGATGCGGGAGTCTGGGATTCAAATCCCCGCTGGTATCTACCTTACCAGTAGGGGTCCTTGAACAAAGGTCCCCTAATGCTTTACCTGCCTACCTTGGATAACAGTAACATGAACTAAGAGAGTCATGCTGGCTAGGACATTGCCCAGATTAATAAGGTTCATGTCAGATGTTGGGGAACCAGGACAATCTGACAATAAGTGGACTACTGGATCAAACCATGCATGCACGAGACAAGAGAACCTGGAATTGATGGAATGCTACTACAACAGCAGACCTAATGAGAGGGGATATATGAAATGCATGAGGGAACTATGGATGGACAGAAGACCTACATCCACACTAACTGAGAAACAGCTAATCCAACACTTCAACCTAGTGAAGAGGAAGCTGCTCTCACAGCCTGAGATAGACCAACAACACATTACATCCTGGACTCAGGAAAACCTAGAACAACTGGATGTGCAGCCAACGCCTGAAGCTGGAATGTCACTGTCATTCCTTCCATTACAGAGCAAAGCAGCTGATATGAGGCATAAGTTCATGGATAAACTAGCTACAGTCAACCCTCAAGGCCAATTACCAAGGCTCAGTGGAGACGTACCATCAGATAGTATGCTAGAAGATGCCAATAGAGCCCTCACGACAATCCCTACTACCACTATAACTCAAACCAATGAACTAGTATACACTACAGCTGCTGTAATCCTGGAGATGCTTGGCTACACAATCAAGAAGAACAGCAATACATACCGCCCCACCCTCCCCCCGAGAAAATAAAGTTGGATGCTAAGATCAAGGCAACTTGGAGAGAAGTTAGCCAGTTGGTGGAACTACACAAAAGTGTGGAGATTAAGGATAAGACTCAGCTACTGAAAAAATACAAGGGCCTGACTCCATCTGAAGCTCTAGAGACTGCTAAACAAAGGCTCATAGCACTGACTACCAGGCTAAGGAGATACAGTAAGGAAGCAGAGGCCAAAAAAGATAAATGCCCTGTTCTCTGAAGAACCATCCAAGATGTACTCCCAACTGCAGTGCAACAACACAGTAACAACAGAGTCACCAACAGCAGAAACTGAACAGTACTGGAAGAACATATGGGAGAAAGAGAAGACACACAACACCAGTGCAAAGTGGCTGCAGGACCTGAGAGCAGACCACAGCAATCTCCTAGAACAGGAACTAGTCACCATCACAGTAGCAGACATCCAACAGCAGGTCAAGAACATGAAGAGCTGGACAGCACCTGGCCTAGACATGATCCACACCTACTGGCTAAAGAAACTGACAGGAGTTCATGAACACCTAGCAGCACAGATGAATCAGCTGCTAGCAGCAGGCTTCCACCCAGACTGGCTAACACAAGGCAGGACAGTGCTGATCATGAAAGACCCCCACAAGGGAACCCCACCATCCAACTACCGGCCAATAACCTGCCTCCCCAGAACATGGAAAGTCCTTTCAGGCATCATAGCACCAAGCTACAGAACAGCATTGGGAATAACACCAGTTGCTCATAGATAGAGCAGCTGCCCGAGACTCAAGGTCTAGACAGACCAATCTAGGAACAGCCTGGATTGACTACAGGAAAGCCTATGACTCAATGCCACATACATGGATCCATGAATGCTTGGCACTATACAAAGTCAACAGGACACTCAAGACCTTCCTCAAGAACTCAGTTGGACTGTGGAAGACAACACTGGAAGTCAACTCAAGACAGCTTGCATCAAGTGTGGCATATCTCAAGGTGATGCACTGTCCCCATTGCTGTTCTGCTTAGGCTTTAACCTCCTCAGCCATATATCCCAAAGACTGGATACAGATACTAGTTCAAGACTGGAACCATCATCAGCCACCTCTTCTACATGGATGACATCAAGCTGTATGCTAAGAGTGAATGAGACGTTGACTTGCTGATCCAAAGTGAGGACATTGGGATGTCATTTGACTGGAGAAGGGTGGCCAGATGGTGGTAAAGAGAGGGAAGGTAGTTAAGACTGATGGGGTAGGCCACATAGCAGACATACAGACCAGCTACAAGTACCTTGATTTCCCACAATCACATGGGAACCACGATGAGGAAGCAAGGAAGATAGCAACATCCAAGTACCACCAAAGGATAAGACAGGTCCTGAAGAGCCAGCTCGATGGGAAGAACAAGATCCATGCCATCAACATGTATGTCCTGCCATTCATCAGATACCCTGCCTGTATAGTGAGCTGGCCAAAGGAGGACATGGAGGCTGCTGATGTGAAGACCCAGAAGATCCTGACAATGTACGGAGGCTTCCACCCCAAGTCTAACAACCAGACACTGTACACCAGCCAGAAAGAGGGCGGACAGGGTCTGATGAGTGTCAAAGTCACTGTCCAGGATTAGACCCAGAACATCCAGGAGTACATCAGTAAGATGGCACCCAAAGATGAGGTTCTGAGAGAATGTCTGAGGAAGCAGCAGATATGGAAGGAAGATCAAGCAGAGGAAGTGCCATGGCAAGACAAGACCCTGCATGGGATGTACCATCGACAGGTAGCTGATGTGGCTGACCTTGGGAAATCCCACCAGTGGCTGGAAAGGGCTGGACTAAAAGACAGCACTGAGGCACTGATAATAGCAGCACAAGAACAGGCACTAAGCACCAAATCCATAGAAGCGAGGGTCTACCACACTAGACAGGACCCAAGGTGCAAACTGTGCAGAGAGGCCTCAGAGATGTAAGATGCAGGCAAGAACAGCATACACTGAACGGCACAACCAAGTAGCTAACATTGTGTATAGGAACACCTGCACAGTGTATGGACTAGACCCTCCCAAGTCCAGATGGGAGATTCCACAGAAGATTGTGGAGAATAACAGGGCTTCCAGATCCAGATGGAGAGGTATGTACTGGCCAATCAACCAGACATCATGGTAGTAGAAAAGGACCAGAAGACAGCAGTGGTGATAGATGTAGTGGTGCCAAGTGACAGCAACATCAGGAAGAAGGAGTATGAGAAGCTGGAGAAGTATCAGGCTTGAAGGAAGAACTAGAGAGGATGTGGAAAGTGAAGGCCAAAGTGGTCCCAGTGGTGGTAGGAGCACCCGGGGCTGTGACTCCCAAGCTGGGACAGTGGCTCCAACAGATCCCAGGAGCAACATCAGAGCTCTCTGTTCAGAAGACTGCAATGCTAGGAACAGGTGAGATACTGCGCAGAACCCTCAAACTCCCAGGCCTCTGGTAGAGGACCAGAGGTTGAGGAAGACACATACCACCCATAGGGGTGAAAGGGAACTTTTTATTTTCTATAAACTTTGTGGGACCTATAAGATTCAGTTAATAGGCAATTATTAATCAGATGGGCAACTTCTTAATTATTATATTACACGCACACGTATATAATGTGTAATATGTAACATGTGTATGTGTATATAATATCTACATGTCTATATCTGTCTTGTAATGGGGCAAGAAAAAAAGGAAAATCATCAACAAAAAATCTGTTGAAATAATAATTGCATTCTTATTTCCTCTTCTGTGGGTAAAAAAATCCCAAGAAAACAAGAATTGAATCCTATAAATGAGTTATTTGAGACCAGTCCCACGAGAAGTTCTCCAAAGAGCTGCTCTAATAAATATTTTGTGGTAAGCGGCAAATGGCTTTTCCAGAGTAGATGGAGAACTGCAGCACTCAGAGCTTTTAGGAATGTATGTCAATCAAGGACTGCCCTTTTCAGAATATGAAATTCTACCAAACCACTGCTAAATATGGAAAATGGAGGTGGGAGGAACAAATGTAGCCTTTGCTCTCCAGAACAGCTGATAACCAGATTCCTGGCTTTCTCCAAAGAGTTCTGTGTTCACAGTTATCTCATGCTGTATCCCGTTTTGCAAGCTAGCGTGACAATGTGGAAGCCAGATTCTGAGTGTGTAGATGTTTGGTCTCTGTCTCTTTCAGTGTTAAATGGAGACCATTCCACACCATAAATTATTTAGGTGAAGAAGGCTTGCTGCTAAATTACTTCCTAGTGGATGATTTTATTTTTCATGATAACTTCTACCACCTATTGTCTTCCTTTCCCATCTTCTTCTAGGACTAATTTTGCTGTTGATAAGTGCATTGCAAGTGCTGTTTGGCATTTTTCAGATTGCTATGCAGGGTAAAAAGTTCAAGAAAGTCATATCAGATCTTTGGAATTATGTAGTGGATTTATATTAATATGTTTCCAAATAGGAATTAACCTGAAAAATGACCAGTGTGGGCCGTTAAGCCATCCATTTTGTGGTATAAGGCACAATCTGCTCCTAATCTTCAAAATTCAGAATTATTGTTACAAAGGAAAATGGAAGCCTACATAATTTTCTGTATCTGCAAATCAGGTGTGAACACAAGTGTGCTATTTTGCATTTGTGTAGCATGATTGTATATCAGAGCTTTATGAAATGAGGTTTTAATGCTCTACTGACATGAGGTCCTTGTTTTCTGAACTCTGATAATAGTTTTTAGATTTTTATTAAAGTCTTTGAAGAAAGCAAGGAAACATCCAAAAGTGCTAGGACATCTAGGACATTTTCCAGGCTGATTAGAACAAAGGAATTTTTCATTGACCACATAGCAAGATATCTAGCCCAAGTCAATGGGCTGGATATTTGGTATGCTGAATTTAAGCAAGTTAAGACAGGAGAAGGGATCCCAATCTTTTTGGGGTGTGGGAACATTTTGTATTTTGAGAAAACGAGATAGGCTCCCATAAAGATGGATACCTACTCATTAAACAGCTGCCATAGAGAATGTGGTCAGTTACAGGATGACAAACTACTGAAATGAAGTAAACAGTAGTGACAGAATCTTGCAAGTCTGAATGCGCTTCCCCCTCCCGCCTTTTATCTTGGTGTGAACTGCGAAGTTTTCTCAAGTTATTTTCTTGGCCTGGGCTCAAACCCCACTTCTCTGAGTGTTGTCTTGGTAATGGCTCTTCCTCCTGTCCTTCAAGGCCATTCCCTCTTCCCTCTACAGTTTCACAGAAAGAAGTGAGGTTAAAAATAATCCATATAACAAATGATTAACTAAAAAAAATGCAAACAATTGAACTACTCATGAGCCAATTTAGCCTGCCGTATCATTCTAAATTGTCATCATTAGTGAAACTAAGCCCATTCACCATAAATCCTGAGCTAGCATTATCTCTCAGCCTATCCTATTTCACGGGATTGTTCTGAGGGTACAGTATTGGGGAGCAAAAAGCTCATGTACCAGAAGTGTGAAAGAACTTCCCTCACCTCAGCTCACCTCAGCTCTACAGTAAATGTGAGCAGATAAAGACCTGCAGAAGACTAGAGGGATCAAAAGATCTGCTGCTAGAAGGTGGTGGTGGTGGTGGTGGTGGTGGTGGTGGTTACAGAGGGACACTATGCTAACCAGATTAGAAGACGGGCCTGTTCTCCCTCCACATCAGTCTTTTGAATAAGAGAGTAATTTTATAGATCTGCTCTGTATCAGTAGCATTGAACTGTTAAGTCCCATTAACAAAAGAGTGCTGAGGCACCTATTTGTCTAAAGATTCCTCAGCACTCTTTGATTAATGGGGCTTAACAAATCACTGTAGCTTTGCATATTCTATCCTGTCGTGTTCTTGAATCTACCCTATGGCAGATTTTGTCAAATTCCATCGAACCTGTTTAATGTACGGATTTTAACTCATATAAGCAGAATTGGAATCACTGAAAAACTGCTAGGCAAGAGCATTGGATCAAATTCTTACATGCCTTAATGATAAAGCAGCTGAAATGTTGAGGCATTTCATGAACTTGACAAAACCTTCTTAAACAGCAGATACAGCACCTATTCCCTGATCTATTAAGTTTCATAGGCCAACATATCTTCAGGGATAAGGAAACCCAATATCAGATGTCAGATAAAAAATACTGTACATATATGCTTGCTGTACATATATACTTGCTGGCTTCAACACTTAACTGGCTTTTTGTTGGATGATATTCTTTCCAAAAGATATGCAATCTTTTTAAAATGACTGTTTCAACTTCATTTCAAAGCATTATTTATTTATTTCTCAAATTTATACTACTGCCCATCTCCCCCCACAGAGGGACTCTGAGCGGTTTACAATAATTTAGTTAGTTAAAAATTAATAACAATAATCAAAATAAAACATCATATAATACAATATGAAAATGAAAAGAAAAAGAAAAAGAAAAAGAAAAAACCAGATGACTACAAATGATCGTAAATACAGGGGGAGCACTCTAAGGTGCCAACCATCCCCAGCAATGACTACCCCCCTCCCCACCTCAGGCACGGCAGCAGAGCCAAGTCTTCAGGGACTTCCAGAAGGTCAAAAGGGATGGCGCTAGCCTGATCTCCAGTGGCAGAATGTTCCAAAGGGCGGGTACCACTGCAAAGAAGGCCCACTTCCTGAACCCCACCAGCTGGAGTTCTTTAGCTGACAGGGTCTGTAACATGTTGATATAACGGGGGTGAGGCGGTTCGTCAGGTAGCCTGGCCCCATGCCATGTAGGGCTTTAAAGGTGATATCCAACACCTTGAATTGGACCCAGAAGCAAACTGGTACCCAATGCAACTTGTGCAGCAAGGGTGTTACATGTGCCTATCTTGGGGTGCCAAGAATTGCCCGCCGCATTCTGGACCAGCTGTAGGTTCCAGATACTCTTCAAGGGTAGCTCCACATACAGCACATTGCAATAGTCTATGTGCGAGATGACAAGGGCATGAGTGACTGTTTGAAGGGCCTCCCAATCCAGGAAAGGGCGTAACTGGCGCACAACACAACAGCACCGCGTCGCCAAGGCCACTCCTCCGCCCTTGTCCAATGTCCCATCAAACCAGCCCACTGAGCCACTGAATCCTCTGCGTCGCCGAACCCACTCCACCGTGCTGGGATTCACCATGTCACCAAAGCTGGCTTCTATACTGAGGGCTTGCCGTCCTGCCGTCCTGCCAAACCACTGCGCTGGAAGCCCACTACTCCACCAGCTGCCTGCCACTTACGGTCCGTGCTCGTGCTGCTGGGCCAAAGACCCAGAAGATGCCAGGCCCACCAGGCCCGCTTCTCCATGCCACCAAATGCTTCTCCTCACTGCCAAAGGCCACCAGGGCCCACCAAATCTTCCGCGCCGCAAGCCACAAGCCTGCCAGAGGCCGCCACATACTGCTGCTCTGTCCAGGGGCTCCATCCATCTCCAACACCAGCGAAAGGTATTAAAAGCCGGGAAGCCCTCCAGGGCTCACAAACCCCTCTAGGGCTCACAAGAGGTCTCCCTGAAACCCCAACGAGTAAGGTGAGGGTTGGGGTCAAGGCTCAAGGGAGACTAGAAGCCTCCCCCTTCGGAGCAGTGGGGGGGGGGGAATCATGCTTTTTTTGTTTATGAGACACAAGAAGTTCTTTGACAATAAAGCTATGTTAGGAAATCAGTGAAAGCATCCAGCCTAGCTAAAGCCAATGCAGAGGTTAGGAGGAAAGAAGCAACTTACAAAAGTGGATAATATGGATTAAAGCTTTTCAGTCAAGTATTTGGGGTCTTTTTTCCCTTCAAAAGAATATAAATAGTTGAAGAGGTACTTCCTGTTGGAAAGGCTGTTGCTCTGTCCATAGTTGGAGGTTCTTGCAAACTAGTCATAATTAAAATAGCAATCTCTCTCTTCTATCAGCTGTTTTGAAACAAGCAACGCTCTGCTGGAAACACTAATTTCATGAAAAAGGTAAACTTTGCAGTATTCTTCTGTGTTGCTCCCCTTTCTCCCATCCCCCAAATGGTAGCAGCAGCAGTAAAAACACTGGTCTGTCAGGCAGACATCAGTGAATGCCTGCCATTTTAATTGTCTCACAATGCACTCTGGAATGATGCTACTTTGGGCCCCTGAATCTTTGTAAACAAAACAATGGATGCCAGCTACACTCATCTGATGAGAAGCGCAGAGCAGGACAGTTGTTTGTATTTGGCAGTGGATTGTTTCAATAAGTTGGGATTTTGGCAACTACCTACAGAAGTCACTGGATGCTGAGCCTGATGAAAGCATTTTGCTTGTAAGACAAGTGTTAGCAGATTTGGGCTGCAAACATCTGATTAGCCACTAGATGGAAGGAAAGAGTGGGAATTTTGCAGCCTGCATCTTATAGCTGTGATAATGCAAATGCAGATACTTGGTGTACAGGTACAAATGGGAATTCTAGGGGATAATCTGTATGATGAGCCAGTTTGGTATAGTGGATAAGGCAACAAGCTAGAAACCAGGAGACTGTGAATTCTAGTCCCGCCTTACACATGAAGCCAGCTGGGTGACTTCAGGCCAGTCATCCTCTCTCAGCCCTAGGAAGCAGGCAATGGCAAACCGCTTCTACAAAACCTTGCCAAGAAAACTGCAGGGACTTCTCCAGGCAGTTGCCAGGAGTCAGCACTGATTGGAAAGCAACCCCCCCCCAAAAAACCCTGTATGACATTAGCTTTACTTATTTATTTATTATTTTTATTTATCAAATTTTATTACTGCCCATCTCCCCACTAAAGGACGTATTAGCTTTGCCTCTTAATATGGTAGAGAATTATGTTTGCAAATGGCCTACTGGTTTAAATCATTATTTTAATGCCAAGTCCTAAAAAAAACAAAACCTGTCTGGATGAGAGTTGTGCTGATTTGACATTCTTGAAACTCACAGGAACCATAAACATACTCTTTCTAAGACATGCGGTCCAAACATTATCCCTTGCATGTTTGGTACTATGGTACATAGAGAAATTGTTTTCTCTATATAGATACTTTGTGCTGTTTGGTTGTGTAATGGGATGGGATGCGATGGAAGAAAACTAAACTTTATAGCTGTCAATTAATTAATTGAATTTATAGTCCAATGAATACTCTTTTGCAACCAACCCTTCACAGATGTCTGTTAAAAATATACCTTACGTATGTTATACTTATGTCTACAATTAAATATGTGTGCCTTGTTCCAAGAATTCTCAAACTGTAGGTTGTGAACAGTTCCAAAAAGTGTCTCAATTATTTAAAGAAAATCTTGCTTGTGCGATTAAAATTTGCTTCCACTTTGCAAGCCTGCAGTGGAGAGTAAAACCTGGAGCAAGTTTGAGAGGTGGTTAAATCCATCTGACCATATGTCAAAATTACCCACCTATCACAGAGTTTTATTATTTCTGATTTAATAATTTATCATTTAGCTGTCTTCATGAGGGATGCTGTACAAATTTATTTATCATTTTAAAGGTTTGTGTTATTGCAAAGTTTGAGAACTCTTGCACTGTGGTTTTAGGAAAATGAATTCTTACATTACAATTTTTACATTTTCCTTTAGGAAAATGGATTGTTGACTCTGCAGAGACTGAGTGGTTCTTGACTGCAACATTTACGGTAATTGCTATTTTTTTCTTCTTATGGTGATGGCAATTTGGTATTAGTAGCTGCATTAGCCCTTCAGCCTGCATTGAGGTGGTTTGTGGTTAAGGAAAACAACAGCTTGTTCTTCAGGTGATTGAATCAGGCCATGCATTCTCAGCAGTAGAAGAAATCAGTAGACCAGGCTCTTAAAAGGAAAGGCATTTCTATTGGTTGTTGGTGAACTTGTTGTTGTTTATTCGTTTAGTCGCTTCCGACTCTTCGTGACTTCATGGACCAGCCCACGCCAGAGCTTCCTGTCGGTCGTCAACACCCCCAGCTCCCCCAGGGACGAGTCCGTCACCTCTAGAATATCATCCATCCATCTTGCCCTTGGTCGGCCCCTCTTCCTTTTGCCTTCCACTCTCCCCAGCATCAGCATCTTCTCCAGGGTGTCCTGTCTTCTCATTATGTGGCCAGTTGGTGAACTGCTATGTGGCTAATCCCCCTTCCCAAATGTTGAGTTTCATTTTGCATGCTGATTGTTCTTCTTTGTTTGAAATAGTTAACTAAGTCAGTCTAAATCTCATCCGCTTGGAAGATTGCTTATGAAAACAAAACATGGAGGCATTTCCTCCAATCAGGTACTTCCCTTGAGCTGAGTTGAGAAATATTATGAGTCATGACTTCACCATCCACTTGGAGCAATAGATCAAAAGCTGGAGAGACACCCTGCATTAGGTTTATATGCCCTAAGATTACTAGTTTCTTTGGTTTGGTCCTGTTCTTTCTATGATGTGAATATAATGTCACCAAAGTGAGAACTAAGAGCTCTTCCTTCTCTTAGTCTTAAGTGCTTTGGTCCAAGATCAAAGTTTTGTGATTATATTTGTGACTAAGAAGACTTTCTCTTTTTGCTTTATGGCTTACAAACCCTTTGTAGTTTAGATTATAGCAGATGCTGGCTGTAGATCAGAGCTATTGGTTACATTTGTCTCTAAGTTGTTTCTGGGTTGGAGTGATTTTTGTTTTTCATTTGGATTCTTTCTGCATAAAAGAAAAATCCTGAGAATCTGAAAGGGCCTTAAATGTTTCCCTTACCTTTTAGAAATACAACATGTCCTCAGAAAGCTTAATTGAGCAGCACAGAGCTAATTAGCTGTCCGAAGACATGCCATTTAATTCACAATCCAGCATTAATTTGTTCTACTGAATGAGCTTATCTCATATATAAACGCCTTTGCCCTCTAGCTTTCAAGGCAGCTGCAATGCACAAGGAAGACAGATAATTCTTTCATTTCAGAACTGCTTCTTTCCTTGAGACTAAAACAATTGGCACACCAGTGATGGCTAAAAAAGAAGAAGGTTCAGTTTTTAAATGCAAAAGAAAAGAAGCTGCTTTGATAGCTGTATTTTCCTTCTTAGGCATCTCTGCCAAAAAAGTGTTATGTTCAACATCTCTTTTAATTATTTGCTAATCTAAGTCAAAAGCCATCTTGAGCAACTGATTTCAAAGCTTTCTAAGGACAGCAGCTAATTTTCTTATAATTGTTCCTTCCCAAGACAAAACAACATGTAAAATTCTGAGATTTTTCTTTTACTGAATGTAATTGATATGAATGTTTTTTTTAAATAAATGTTCATCTTTGAAACATGTAATACTTTAGAAGCTGCTAAATGAATTTACTCTTTTCCATCTTCAGGAAGCCATTATACTGCAAGAAAATCTACTATAAAAAGTGACTGTGAGATTTGTGGCTTAAACTGTAAAACCCTGCAGGTAAGTGGTGTACATGCTGCAAAGCTAAGAATGTCGTCTGTGTGCTCTTTCATGCTTGATTGTATGCTCAGAGCAACTTGTCACCATGAATAAGTCACTTTTCATTCATTTCACTGGAGATTTTTCCCTCTGAGATTGTATTGTTATGTTCTCAGTATAAGAAAGGAATGGCAAAGGGGGAAAAACCCTAATAGCTGCTTGGATTGGTGGGAAACTGCTAATCAATTGTGTACTGAGCTTGTTAAACACTGGTTATATGTGCATTCTTTAAAAAACAAACAAACAAAATGCCAGCATTTTTCTTTTCATAATACTTTTATTGTAAAGCCCTGGTCCTTTGGTTATCCTATTAATTCTTCAGTTTGATATCCCAATTGGTATTAGCAAATGCCAAATCTACAGGCCCAGGTGAATAGCCTGCATGAGGTTAATGAGTTGTCTTGGGGAGCAAGGGATTCAGCAAGTGAAACAAGTAAGGTTAAATCATGCTTGAGAGAGAAAGCATTAATTGTGTTCCCTTTGGGGATTTTTTGGGGGAGTGGGTGGGATGTTTTTTAAAAAACAAGCCACTGTCAGTGGTGATGGGCAAAAAGACATATGGCAAGAGACTAGAGGTAGGTTGTTCTTGGGGAAGACACTCTCAGTATCTCATATTGATTCTGCCTTCTGGCTCCTTGGACTGAACCCCAATGCCTGGACACTGGGTGGCCCTGGGTTCAGGCTGTTGCTGCTTAATGCCAGGTCAGCCTGTAATAAGGTGCTACTTATCCATGATTGAATCATGGATGAGATGGTTGACCTGGCATGTATTGCAGAGACCTGGACGGGCACGGGGTGGGAGTAGGAGATGTCCCCTCTCAGTAATGTACTGACCTGGATTTTGAATGTGGCATTAGCCATGACCTTAGGGCAAGGCTAGGGGAGTATCCATTGTCATTCAGGGGTCTCTTATGGCTTTCAGAAACACTGTTCCAAAGATAGCTGGATATGAGACTCAGTTTGTGAACTTGGGCTCTAAGGAACAAATGGTTTGCTGCTACTGTCCTGGCTTCCCTGATGTGTAGGAGCTTGCCCGCCTGAGCTGCTGATGCTGTGGATTTTCCCTGGCAGTGGATTTTCCTTGATGTATGGTTCTGAGAAATATCAACTTGCCTTCCCTGGGTGTGTAGTTTGAAGCAGCTCAGTTCATGCCCACCACAGACTTGATCCAGGTCATTGAAGGTCAGATATTCTGTGGGGTCACACATTGGTTTTGAGTTTTGGCTTGGGGCAGTGGTAATGTGATCTGGAACCAAGAGATATCACTATGTATCCCTTCTCATGGACAAATCACTCTTTCATTTTTATCGAGTTTTCCATGCTGCTCCCTGCTGGAGGGAGGGAAAGGGAGGGGGAGGATCCATTGAATTAGTCTAGAAACAGACTACTTGATTTCAGAGGGTGCTTGGGGAAGTTCCTGAGAATATGGTGCACAGTTCAACTGAGGCCTTTGTCAAGTCTTTGAATGAAAAGATAGTGATGGCCCAAAACTGTGCCTGTATTGCTTCTCTCTGTACATGGATTTGAGGTGGTGATGGTGGTTATGTCAATGTATCAGAAAAGTGATATATAATGGTGAATTCATACTTGAGATGTGAGTGTGTGCATGTGCGCACACACACCAGAGAAACTACAGGAGATAAAGTTGCAGAAGAGACACCTAGAGTACTAGAGAAAGATGAAGAGTAAAGCTGACCAAACTCAAGCTGAGATTTATTTATTTATTTATCTATCAAATTTATATGCTACTATAGTCACAAGACTCTTGGTGGCTCACAACAGAAAAAAAAATACAATACAATAAAATAAAATAAAATAAAATAGCATGAAAATAAGGCAAATAAAACTCAGCACAGTATATGGCACCAGGGCCCAAAAGCCCTCAGGAGAGTTTTTTTCCAGAGTGCAGACAATGTGGGGGACGGACAAACACGTCTCCCATGGGAGGTCATTCCAGAGGTCTGGACCCATCACCAAAAAACAGTGCTTCCAGGCTATGGCCCTCTGACCTCACAGAAATGGGGGACAATCAGCTGCTTATCACAGCCTGACTGAAGTGGTCAGGCCGACTCTAATGGGGAAATGTGGTCTTGCAGGAAATCAATTGCCAAGCCAGTAAGGACTTTACAGGTTAAAAAGTCAGTACTTTAAATTGGACCCAGAAGCTAATAGGCAGCCAGTGTAGGGCCTATAGAATCCTTCATTAAGGATAACACTGTGGCAATAAGAGGGGCAACATGTAGCTATTTTTCCACTGCTGTTGTTTCATCCATGGATTGCCATCTGGTGGCCCTGTTTAAGGTAACCCAGTCTCTTTTTGGGAGAGATGGGTCAGAAAACTATCTCTAAAGGGCCACAGTGAGGATTACTCAAGATATCTGTTGGATACAGTCAGGATTCACTCTGAGTTGAACTCCAATTTTGCAGGTCCAGTTGAGTTGACTGAGGTACAGTCTGGCAAGATTATCTGGGAAGAGGACAGAGTCTTTGGAAGTAGCTGTTACCTAGTTGGTCAAGGCCTCCCAGGAATTGACATACGGTGGTGAATTCATCCTTCAGGGATGGCTGGGTTTAAAGATGTGGTTCTCTGCCTCTTCCTCAAGAAGTCATTGCTGGATCCAACAGTGTTGAACAATTTCTGACCTGTCTCCAACCTTTCCTTTCTGAGAAAGATTGTTGAGAAGGTGGTCAGGCTGCAGCTTCAGAGGGCTCTGGAGGAAACGGATCATCTGGATTCCTTTTGGCTGGATTTCAGGTCTGAGCCCAGTACCAAGATAATGTTGATCATGCTTGTAGATAGTGGGACCAGGATAGGGATGCTGCATCCAACCTGGCCCCCTTGATCTTTCAGTAGCCTTTGATACCATTGACCATGGTATCCTTCTCACTCGGGGTTGGGAGTTGGAGGTATGGTGTAATGGTGGTTTTCTTATTTTCTCCAGGATTAGTTCCAGTCAGTATTGATGGGGACAGAGATCCAGCTGCTGGCCCCTGTTTTGCGGGGTATTTTAGAGTTTGATTCTCTCCCTATGTCTGCTTAACATCTACATGAGGTTACTAGTTGATGTCATCTGACAGTATTGGGTTAGGTATTATCAAAATGTTGATGATAATTATGCATCCTAACCCTCGGCCAGCCAAGCAAAGCCATGTCTGGAGGCTGTAACTCAACTGTAACAAGACCAAGTGGCTGTGGATTGGGAGCAGCCTGAATTCTGGAATTTAATTTAATTTAATTTAATTTAATTTAATTTAATTTAATTTAATTTAATTTAATTTAGGCATCATCTGACTCTGGGCAGTGTACAGATGAAGTTGCTTCTGGCACAATAAGTTTTATTTTATTTTATTTTTTTATTGTTTCTATGGCTATTATATGCTGTTTTTATTTGTGTATGCTGCTCTAAGTTGCATGTTGATTGAGCTGCTATATAAATTGATTGAATAAATGCATCTCTGTTTTCATAGGCTTCCCATCCCAAAATGTAGGGAACTGACATTTAGCAATAGAACCAGAAGGACTTGCGGGGGTGGGGGGGGCACAAAAGTATATTGGGAAGGTGTTTGAAATCTTGGGGCCACAGGTTGTTCACTTCTGCTTTAGGCAGAAGAGTATAGATACCAATAAGGCAGAACAAATTTATATGGGAAGGTCATGCGTCAGTGGGGCCATTTCAAATTGTCAACAGTACAGGTTCTTCTTTCCTTTCACTACGAACAGTTTTTTTTCACTCCAGTTTTCTAGACAGCTATTTTTGCTGTTGTTGCTATTATAAACCAAGGTGATAATTCATGTCATCCCAGAGACTGTTCAGCATAGATGATTCTACTGTTGAAAATATTTCAGAACTACAAAATACTGTAATGAGGAATTCTCATTTCAATGCTGAAACCCAGTTCTAATTATACATGCCAGTGCTGTCTCCCTGGAGCTACCAATGAAGACCACCCACAAACTGAGATGGGTGAAACATTTTAGTCCCTGATACAGCACCTGTGAAACCTCCTGCTGAAAAGGCACAAGGGTTTCTTCATGGCTAAAAGAGAAGTTTCAGAAAAACCTCTTTGAATTCCATTGAATTAGACAATTACCAGTCAGTCCCCATTTTTTTATCCATGGACAAGGTACGTGATGGCACTGGGGTTTTGCAGCCCATCTAGATCCATTTCAGTGCAGCTTCAGGTCCTGTTATCAGATGGAAACTGCTTTGGCTGTCCTTTTGATACTTAAAGCAGGAAACATGACGAGTACTTCTACCATGTCCCGAGAGTAAAAACAGTAAGCAACTATGAATTTGCTGGCTTGTTAGGAAACATAAATTGGTCTGGCCGAGGCAGCCATCTCACTTTGCTTAATGATAGGTTACTCTTGTCTAAAGTAATGTTCGCTCATTACATCTTATTGGTTTGATCCAGTCAGGCTGGGAAATGGTGTTTTCTGTTTTTCCTGCCCCCTTTGGAAAAAAAAAAATCCCTCCCATTAACATTAGTACAAGGAAGAATACCTAAGCCATCTCCAAGCTATGGCCATGTCATGGAAGCAAAAGAGTTGAGCTCCATAGAAGATCTAAACGTTTACTAGAGGTGGGAATGGTTCTGACACTCTTTCTGTATTTGTATGGCTTCCAGAAGTAACAAAGGTCAATTCTGTTGGTGCAGCACTTCTCCTTCAACCAATGTTTCACTCCGCTTGCATTCAACAGGTTTTGGATTATCCTGCCCACCATTACATTTTGCCACTAAAATAATTTGGGGAGGTGTTTATTTTGTACATTATTCCGAAACAAATTCCCCAAAACTTTTAGAATTTGCAGCATTTGGACAATTAATACATGGAAAGATAAGACCTAATTTCAATTTCATAAAACAGATATTCTATATGCAATTCAATGAAAAATGGCACTGTTTCAGTGGTGTTTAAATACAGTGCCATGCTTACCTCCATGGATAACTTTCCTGCTTGCACGGGCTTCTACTAATCCCTCATTTTGTCAGCAGCTTTAATATTATGTTTATTTTTTATCTCTTATGTCCCTTATGAGAGTTAAGAGGATTCTTTTTATTTATTAAATAGCCACATTTATTGTTGATGGCTGATAATTTATAGTTCCACTGCTAGGGAAAAGAAAAGAAAAGGAATAAACCGCTTTGTTTTATTATGGTCCCAGACCTGCTTATTGGAATAAAAAGGAATAAAACAACTCATACATCTGAGGGAGATTATTGCCCTATCAGGCAATACACCTGCCCAGCTGATGAATAGCAGCTAGAAGTGGAGTTAATAAAACCCTAAAGTTATTTGAAGCTTAACCATGGCAGAACAAAGCAGTGCAAATGTAGTTCATAATGATGTCACCATCATAATATGAAATCTGAAGATTTAGCAGCCAATTATGGAAAATTATACCACTCTATTAAACCTATTATAGCTGTTCAGCTTTTGGTGGTGATGGTGGGGAATCTAATGGTTTCCATAGTGCTTTATAACATAATAAAGGAGATATTCTGATATTTAGTAGATTGAAAAAATGTAGGATTTATGCTTAAACAAGTGTAGAAATGCAACAATTTCATATAAAAATGGATGGGTTTAAATAGAAGAATTTATGTAAAATTGTAATACCGGTTAAGAAGAGTTGAAAAGTCTTCCATTCAAACTTGACTTCATCTAGGGAATTACTGGAAAGTTTTAGGTATAATCTTACTATTATGTGGTCATAATACTAGTCTGTACCGGAATGGTTTATCAGCACTGCTGAATTGTAAAGGCCCAAGGTGAAATGCCCTTACACAAATTCCAAACTTCCATTTATTTTTCCAATTTGGGGAGCAAATGTGAATGACCTTCAAAACCTATTAGTCTGGGCTGATATGCACAACTGTCCCCCGAAATCTGAAAATCTTTCTTCCCCAATGTCATTTTTGCTGCTTCTTAGTGGTCTCTGAGCAACAATAAAGTGAAAACTGATGCTGCCTTTTGAAAAAATATTTTCATAAATACCATATATGTTCTTAGAATCTCCTCCAAGTTTGAGAAAAAAATCATAATTTTTAGTTGTAACCAAAGAAAACAGAACTCAGTGGCAGATTCAGCAGACATGTCTAGGATTCATTGCTCATTTATAGAACAACCATTTTCCTTGCGTTCTAGGAGTTGGTTTTGTGAAACCTAGTTATATTTCTCATGGAAATAATATGCATGGCCCACCCCAAAATAACTGAATAGGATAAATGGGGTATTAAATCTGCATATGATACTGTAGAAATATAATTTTTGAAATAATTGCTATAATTTAAATAAAAACACAATTTATCTCACCATGCAAGTGCTAGGTTGACTCAAAAAAAGATGCCTCTGGGAGGTGTAAATTTGTAATTCAGCCATGACTGAAACATTTTAAAGAAAATAATTAAAAAGCTGATAATTCCTTGCAGGCTAAAGACAGTAGAATAACATTTTTTTTAAAAAAGCATACTTTCAAAAACATGACTAGAGGATATAAAAAAACTAAGCTAAACAAATTAAAAACTGTCAACTTTTTGGTAATTGGGAAAACATTCCAATTGGTTTTTTTTCCCCCTTCTCAGTTCTAATTACGAAGACAATAAATGGAATGCTAACCCTGCCTATATGTTTGGAAGAGTTATTGCTTGTTCTAATAATTGGCTAGCTATTGAACTTAAATTTCTTGCTATTTTACACAACAGAGAGAGAGAGAGGAAAAAAGAAAAAAGAAAAGGGAGAGAGAAAGAACCAAAATAAAATGGATCAGGAAATATGAAATGAAGATTAAGACAAGCATTCTGTAAAACACGCCCCCCCAACCTTTTATTTTCTGACCTTAGAACTTGCGTGACTTTAATTTTCATTTTGACACACATTATTTCTCCGTGGTCTGTTACTACTTCCTTTAAGCGGCAGTCTCATGGAAGGAAGCAGGACCTTCTACATACAGTTTTGGATCCTGCCAGAGCTAAGGATCCTCTCCAACCAGTGTGTTATTTTATGACTCAGACTGAACTGTCTTCTCCTGGGCTGGTGGCTCAGCCCCAGCCTTTTACTCTCTCCCAGCTTCATTTCTAGGTCTCCAACTGTTGTTTCTCTTCCTGTTATTTTCTCTCAGCTGCTTCATTGCGGCTTGTGCTATCTATGACTCAGTACGCTAGAGAGTCATCTGGCTCCTTTCATCCTTCAAAATGAGCACTCTCCTTTTTAATGGAAATCTGCCATCCCTTTTTTCTCCTGATGCCTGAGGACATCAAAGGCAGTGGGAATGGTTCACTTTTCAAAAGATGCGGTATTTGCGCTAATCAATCGGAGCCCATTTGGAGACCCTTCCTCCCATCCTGAAAGGCCCCAGTGAATCTCATGAGCGTTATGCCAGAAATAGGCAAACATTAAGGGGCTGATGACAACAAACATACTTCATGTGGATGGCTCACATATTTGATTTGGATCAGGGGAAGAGAGGGGAACTCCTTTAACTTTCTCCTGTTTTGTTTAATACAGACAGCAGCATAAATATGAGGTCTTTAGATGAATGGAAATGTCCTGGCAGATAGCCCGAAAGCCCAACCAATTGCTCCTCAGGGCATAAGCTGTTTTGCCAGATCAGCTCAGGAAGAGCTAGAATTAATTCCATGATTCATGAAGGATCTGTAGAAAAAGGGACTTTAGTGAGAAAAAACATCTCAAAGCCCAAAACCTAAAGGTAAGAGCTAACAATTAAAGAGAAGAGAGCGGTATGTTTTAATGAAACATGATGTGAGTACCATGTGATCTTTAAGGGGAAGAACAAAATCTGATTTTGTATAAAGAATATTAAAAAGAGTCAGCTTTTTATCTAAATAACTAACAAAAATAGCAGCAGGTAAAATCTCCCTCTCTTTCTGCCTCTTATCTTAAATTACTAACTTAATAGAGAGATTAAAGTAATTATTTAAAACCATCTTTGCAAAAGAAGCTTTTTCTATGACCGTTAATTTGTAACTCCTGAGAAACACGCTTTTGTTTTATATTATACTTAATATATGATTAGTACGAAACAACCTTTTCACTCATCAGATGTCAAATTGTATTACCTATTGTTCAAGAATATTAATAATAGTGTTTTTTCATTTGACATTTTACTTAAAGCATTGCACAGAACATATTTTCCATTCCCCCACCCCAACATGCACTCTTGTCACTAAGGCAATTAAATGCAACATTAATAGAGAGTGGGGAAGATTGCTTCTCTATATGCCAAAGTCATTTGAACCAACATTAGCATGTTTTAAGGTGCTGTGAAATAGACTTTAATATGTGTGGTCCCACAGTGGATTGTTATGTTGTGTTTCTCGATTTCTAATGTGAGCCTTGAACCTGCCAGAATTAGGAGTTTGGGATTTGCAAAAGATTTGAGTAGAATTACATGGGGAGAAGCAAAGGAGCATCTTTCCTTTTCACTCCATCTTCCTGAAGCCTTTCCTCACTGTGCTATAACGGCAGATTTCCAAGATGGACCTGCACAGGCTTAATTCCTATCTTCAGCATTGCTTAATTGTAAGGGCCCAAGGTGAAACACAAACCCTTGCACAAATTCCAAACTTCTATTTATTTTCCCAGTTTGGGGGGCAAATGTGAATGACCTTCAAAACCTATTAGTCTGGACTGATATTTATTTATTTATTTTTCGAATTTAATTACTGCCCACTCTCCCCTAAAAGAGTGATATGCACAACTGTCCCCCAAAATCTGAAAATCTTTCTTCCCCAATGTTATTTTTGCTGCTTCTTAGTGGTCTCTGAGCAACAATAAAAATCAGTGAAAATTGATGCTGCCTTTTGAACAAATCCCTTCAAGGGATCCTGGATTTTGAACAACCCCAGCAGGTCAATTCCTCCCTGGGTTTTCTACTTTCTTCTCTGTTCCATTTTTCATTTTACCAAGGAAGGCAGAAGTAGCAGTCCAGGCTGGTGGGGGTGGAGAAGAATATGCTCTTGGTTCCATTCTTTTTGCTGAAAAGGAGAGAGATTTTATTATGCATATTCAGAACAAATGTGAAGAGCAAATCTTTTGTGTCATAAATGACTATTCAAGTTTAAAAAACGCAAGTGAAAAGCAAGCGTAAGCAGTTTTTAATAAGCTTTCTTTATATAATCATTTACATTTCTATGCTTTAATAGAAATCCAAAGAGTTTCCATAAACCCAGTTCAGACATTGGACAGATGCCCATTTAATTTTAGTTCAGTTTATTTTAAATTAGCTTTATTGCTGTCTTAGACAAGAATTCAGACAACTGCTAGTATTTGATTATTCTCATTGGGATACCTTACGACACTGTACAACTTTGGCTCTAAGAAAGAGGATAGAAATGACATACTGTAACTTAAGCTGCTCAGCTGTCTATGTTTTGTTAATCTTCCCCATGCATGGTAGGAAGCAAACCAAGGAGAAAGGACAGACTCCTTCATGTTGAGCTTGACTCCTGGGGTTTCACAGATAAACTCAGGTAATTTTTTTGGCAATGAAACTGAAGTGGCCTGCCATTGCCTTCTAATGAGATGTTTCACCAACTTCCCAATCTAGCCTACAGCCTGGGTGTTTTTTGGAAGTCTCATCTAAGCACTAATCAGGCCCAGCCCAGCTAAGCTTCCAAACCTTGACAAAGTCAGTCATGGACTGCCACTTGTTAAAATAAGATGTTGATAGTTGTGATCAAGTACTGATGTGCTGCTTTGGCACTTTAGTGGTGGAAGCAGCCTCAGAATTCATCTGTAAAATACTATTGAATAATGTCTATATCTTCCTTGTACTATATATTTCCACATTAAACAACCCCCACCACCACCTTTAAATCAAGTCTGTCCCCTTCCCTCCATCCTTGGCCATTCTGCCAACCCTTCTTGGATTCCCTGGTTAGGACATGCTAGAGATAAGCAGGTTTGTCAATCACTTAACTCTCAAGCTTTATCAGATAACATTTCAGAGAAGCAGCATTTTCCCAGACATTACATGTAGGTCATTCAGCATTGCTTCCCTGTTGAAATGTTGGAGAGGATTATGCAGACAGAAATATCCTTGATGGTTTGCATTGGGTATGTTGTCTAAAATGCAGGAGAAAGATTTTGTAATAACAGCGAAGCGTTGGAGGAAATTGAAAGTAGCACTATTTCTTTCAATGTTGTTAAATAGATATTCAGAGATTTGAAGAAAAGAAACAGTCTATAGACCTGCTTTTTCAGAGTCCATTTATTTCTTTCAACAAAGGGGCAAAGAAGAAAGCATTCAAGTAATAGAATCAAAGCTTGTGGACTGGTCTGCTTATAGCATGATTTTCCAAGCTTCTTCCCCCCCGCTTTTAATTATGATTATTTCTACTATTTCAATAATGCTATATATTCTTTTGTTAACTAGTTTATTTATTTATTTATTTGTCATATTGTTATTACCGCCCATCTCCCCCACTCGGGGGACCCTGGGTGGTTCACAATAAAACAGTATAAAATACAATAAAATCAGAATAATATCAATAAATATACATATAAAATATAATAAAATCCAAGTTTAGCATAATAAAATGATTCTAAATATAATTTAAATATAATTTAAAACCCATAATGCATATATTGGTATTTTTTTTAAATGTCAATTTATGAATATTATTTCAGCACTGAGGAAAAAATGTGAACAATCAGTTCACATGAATTATACCAAACAGGCTAATTAGCCCTCCTGCCATACTCCTCCAGATCGTGGCTTCTATAAATGCTAATATAGCAAAATAAGAGAAATCCAGGTAATTTCTCATAAAAGATTGATACTTCCAATAATATTTATTTATTTATTTATTTATTTATTTATCAACTTTGTCACCACCCATCTCCTCCGACCGGAGGGACTCTGGGCGGTTTATAATACAGAACAATAAATATACAATAAAATTCTAATAAATATACAATAAAATTCTAATAAAATTCCACTAAAACAATTTCTTAATTACCCCAGCTCATAAAATCCAGATGACCAAAATTCACCATGCAAGGGAGGCACAAAGTCATTGGCAATGAAATCTTGCATTTTCATACAGATGCCAATTGATGTAGCTCACAATGGAAATCACATGTGCAGAAATGAACATTTAAAAATATGTACAAAACAAGACATTAAACATTAAAATCTTCCTATTAGAGGCCTGGCTGAAGAGAAGTAGCTTAAATTTCCTTCTAAAGATGAAAGTGGCCCAAATCCACTTCTTAAGTAGCTGTGTCACCAGGAAGGGTCGGTGGTAGTAGTTGGAACAGCACTGCAGCATTGCTGTTCAAGCCTTGCCCATTTTGTACATGTGTTGTGCTGTTGTTGACAGAACTTGAAGCTGATGAAATCAGCAAGCACCTGTGGACACTCATGTTTCTAAGGAAGTTCATTCTATAGCTGGGGAGTGATGCAGGAGAAAGTCCTTGCCTGCATCTCTAGTAAGTAAGCTGTTGAGAACATTTTTAAAAGGGTCTGTCCTTCATATCATGGTGGGTTCATTATGAAATAATCTCTCACTTGGTAACTCACTAAGTTGCAGAGGGCTCTATATGTCAGAACTAATGCCTTAAATTATGCCCAGAAAACAACAGTCATTCAGCCAAGATCTTTCAGCATGAGTATCATATTATTCTCATATCGTGGTGTCATGTTCATCGTTCCAATGGTTTGCATACATCGTAACGTTTCGCATGTCATGTTTCTGATCCATGTCTATCATCCGCGGGGAGGGGAATTTCAGCCCTGCCAGGGTGTTATCTCTGTGCTGCCCCGAAGGAATGTGTGTTTGGGTTATGACATGTATTCAAGGTCGCTTTCCCAGGCCGATGTGTGACGCTTGCCAACGCCCGGGAGGGGGTGGTTGCGATGCTGGGGTGAGGGGCGGGATCGGGTTAGAGGCGAGTGTTTTTAGTTTTGTATTTGGCGCGCGTTTGCTTATTCTCAGCTTTCTTCGTATATGCATACTATTCTTTCAATAAATCAGTTTTATTCAGTAACCGCTGGTGAGACTGAGTTTGTTGGGATAGGCAACCATTACATAAAGCTGAGAATCATCAAAAATTTATCCCGCTAGCCCCTAACCAGGTTACCTGTGACGGGGAGCGCTAGCGATGTCTTTGCTACGAGAAGCCGAGTGGATTGAAGAGGAGCTGGACACCACCGCAGCGAAGGTGGCCCGGAGCTCCTGCGCAGAGAGGGCAGCGCGCTGAGAACAGCTGGGTCTACAAACTGGCGAGCAGCTGGTAACGTCGGAAATGACGGGCACTTCAGGGGCCGACTATAGAACTGGGGACGAGGACTCCGCTGTAGGGGATGCACAAGAGGTCCGGAAACCAGGACCTCTGTTGTCACCCACAGTGGTAGTGGTAACCGGCACACCCGAAGAATCGGTCACCCCCAACTGGAATCCTTAGCGGTTATGCTAAAGGAAAGCCGTAGGAAGTCGGGGTCTGCTGAGGGAAGACGAAAGGATGCTAGGGACCAGAGTGCCAACCCTGAGTCACCACCCCCATCTCCGCGGGGAAGAAGTAGAGCCCGGTTCTGACAGTCAGCGAAAGGGAGGAGAACCCTAGACTTTACTGGAAAAGCCGAACCTCTGGAGGTGGCGAGACACCCCCCCCCCCTTTGCGGTGAAGTTTGATGGCGACCCTACGAAGCTGTCTTTCTTCCTTACCAATGCTAATAGGTATATGGAGGACTGGGAGCAGAGCTTTCGCTCCGAAAGGGGGAAAATCAATGCCATTGCAAATAGGCTAAAGGGGAGGGCGGCGGATTGGTACGTCCAGCTGTGCCAAGCAGAGGCCCCAGAGTTAGAAGACTTCGAGGAGTTCCTGTGGGCGCTAAGACAACACTTTGAAGACCCTTTAGCACAAGAAAGAGCAAAACGGGCTCTGAAGAATCTTGCCCAAGGGTCACTTTCAGTGGCAGATTATGCGTTAGAATTCAAAGCACTGGATGGAAAAGTTGAGGATTGGTCCCAGTCTACCCTAGTAGAGATGTTTAAAGATGGGTTGGAAACTGAGGTCCTTCGGTGGGCTCTGGGGCGTGATGACCCAAAGACTTTGTATGGGTGGATTCAACTGGCAGGCAGTGCTGAAAACGCTCTGGAAACCTTTGTGCATCGCAAGGCAGTAAAACAAGGCAAAACAATCAAAAGCACCCATGCTCCAATCTCTTCAGGACGACCCAGCCAGCGTTCATGGGAGGAGGAGAGGGAACATCGCTTTGCCAAGGGGCAATGTCTGTGCTGCGGGAAGGAAGGACACCGAGCGGCGGCGTGCCCAAAAAGAAGAACCGAGGATCGCCCAGCTAAACCAGCCGGGAAGTCGCCATCCCTACCAAGGAAGATGAAAGCCGCACTGGCCGAGGCGGAACTGGAAGGCATCCCCTTCTTTGGAGAAGAGAGGGGACCGGAGATCGAGGAGCCGGCGGAAAACGCCAGCCACCTGCTTTGAAGGGTGCCGTGGGGCAGGTGGAGGAAGAAGAAGATGGGCGCGACCATGTTTCGGTGAGTGGGAATTTCCCTACTCTGACCGTTAAAGTGAAGTTGGGGTCCAGCACCAGAACTATAGAATTGTGGGCCATGATTGATTCGGGGTGTTCACGGTCCTTGATGCACCCTGCCATGGTAACTGCGTTGGAGTTACCCACATTTCCTGTAAAGAGGCCGATGATCTTTACCCAGCTGGATGGGACCACGGCAGCGGGGAAACCAGTTACTCACTCTACAGGGATGGTTGCTTTGCAAATGGGCAGCCATTGGGAAAAATTACCGTTTATTGTGGCACCGGTAGGGGGACCTCTGGTCATCTTGGGGATGCCCTAGTTTGTATGGCAAAACTCCTCTATAAACTGGGTGCATAGAACGGTGACGTTCGCAGATGGATTTTATAAAGCCCCTGCTAAGGACCAACTAGACGACAGCAAGGTGGGACGGGCAGCAACGACTTCTCTGCAGGTCCACGAGCCTCTGGAAGGGCTGCCGGAGCAATACCAGGACTTTGCAGATGTGTTTGGTGAAAAGGAGGCAGACCGGCTGCTGCCTCATCACAAAACTGACTGTGCCATAGAATTTGTTCCTAATGTGAAATTGCCTAGTCCAAAAATTTATTCTATGACCCAGAAGGAGCTGGCAACACTACGAGAGTTCATTGACAAACATCTAGCTAGAGGTTTTATTGAACCAGCCAGCTCTCCGGTGGGCGCACCTGTACTGTTTCGACCAAAGAAAGATGGCACTTTGAGACTGTGTACAGATTTCCGTGGGCTAAATGCAGTATCGATATTAAATAAATATCCTTTGCCCCTAATAAAAGATATGCTAACACATCTGGCAAAGGGAAAAATATTCTCTAAGTTGGACTTGAGGGAGGCGTATTTCCATATTCGCATACGGGAGGGGGATGAATGGAAAACTGCTTTTAATTGTCCGTTGGGTGCATTTCAATATAAAGTGCTACCATTTGGATTGGCGGGAGTGCCAGGAGTTTTTATGCAACTGATCAATGAGGTCTTGCATGACCACCTATTTAAAGGGGTGTTGGTGTATTTGGATGATGTTTTAATATATACCGAAACTATGGAAGAGCATGTTAATCTAGTCAGACAAGTGCTGAGCAAACTGAGAAATGCGGAATTGTATGCTAAACTGTCTAAATGTGCATTTCATAAATCACAAATTGATTATTTGGGCTATAGAATTTCGGATAAGGGAATTGAAATGGATCCCGCTAAAATTGAAGCCATTTTGGCATGGGAGCCGCCACGCACGCGTAGGCAGCTACAAAGTCTCCTGGGATTCGCGAATTTCTATTGGCCGTTCATCCAGGGGTTCGCGGAAATAGTGCTACCCCTCACTGAGTTGCTCAAAACAAAAGGTTGGGGAGATACACGGAGGGTGAAAAATCCGGGAGCGCTGCTGAAATGGACACCCACATGCCAAATGGCTTTTGAAACCCTGAAGCAACTGTTTACGTCCGAACCTATTCTACAGCATCTTGATCCTGACAAACCATTTGTAGTGCAGGTGGACGCTTCTGATTTCTCTATTGGAGCTCTGTTGTTACAAAGGTCGGACAAGGTCGGACAGTTGAAGCCATGTGCCTACCTCTCCCGTAAATTTTCAGAGACAGAAAGGAGGTGGCACGTTTGGGAGAAAGAGGCTTTTGCTGTTAAAACTGCTTTGGAAAGCTGGCGTCACTTATTGGAGGGGGCTGCCCACCCTTTCGAGGTTTGGACTGATCATAAAAACCTTGAAGCACTAACGGCGTCTCGTAAACTGAGCCCAAAGCAAATTAGATGGGCTCAATTCTTTAGTTGTTTTGACTTTAAACTAAAATTTATTCCAGGGAAAAAAAACCTTTCTGGCTGATGCACTATCGCGCCAGCCTCAGGATGCCAGTACTGTGCCCGACGTAGTGGGAACTCTCTGGACAGAGCCCCAAATGAGTCTGGCAGCTGTGACTCATAGCCAAACTCGTGCGCAGCACACAGACGCTTCAATTTCACCTCGCACAAAGCGCTTGCCTGTTCCCTCAGACTTGCAACAACAGTTGCTTTCCGAACTGAAAACTGACACTTGGTTGCAAGCAAACCTCAACGAGGTCAATTTTAAACAGGGTTTTGCATGGAAGCATGATCGTCTCTGTGCCTGAGGCTTTATGCAAAACCATCCTGTCACGATCCCATGATGACAAATTAGCTGGGCATTTTGGGTTTTTGAAGACCCTTCATTTGGTTAGGCGCCAGTTTTGGTGGCCAATGCTCAGGTGCAACATTAAAGACTATATTAATTCCTGCCCAGTATGTGCTGCTTCTAAACGAAAAGTGGGAAAGCCCCAGGGCTTGTTGCAACCTGTGGCTAATCCCTCCCGTCCCTGGGAGGAAATCTCTATGGACTTCATCATTGATTTACCTCCTAGCCAGAGGAAAACTGTAATTTGGGTGGTAAAAGATTTTTTCTCTAAGCAGGCTCATTTCATCCCATGTACCTCCATCCCATCTGCACAGCAGCTGGCCTGCCTCTTCATTGTACACGTGTACAAAATTCACGGATGCCCCTCCCACTTGGTGACGGACAGGGGCACACAATTCACGTCCCGATTTTGGAGGGAATTTATGAAATTACTGGGCACTAAACAGGCATTGTCAACGACGTCGCATCTGGAGACTGACGGAAATACGGAAGCAGTTAATTCTACACTTGAACAGTATTTGCGTGCTTTTGTAAATTATCAACAGGACAATTGGGTTGACCTTCTACCTTTTGCTGAAGTTGCGTATAACAATGCCGTTCATCAAAGCACTGGCCAAGTGCCTTTCCATACAGTTTTTGGCCGTGACTTCGTCCCGATCCTGGAGCTGCCTCAACCAACATCCCCCCCTCCTCACCTGCTGATTGGGCAGCACGTCTAGGAGCCTCCTGGCTGAAAATACAACAAGCACTTAAAGATGCCCAAGCCACTTATAAACGTCATGCCGATTCCAAGCGGTCACCCCCACCATCTTTTCGAGTTGGTGATAAGGTCTATCTTTCCACCAAATTCATCAAATCCACACAGCCTTCTAAAAAGCTCGCACCTAAATTTATTGGTCCTTTTTCTATCGTTGCTCAAATTAATCCTGTTACTTTTAAACTAGATTTGCCTAAAAATCTTAAACGTTTGCACCCTGTGTTTCATGCAGCCTGCTTAAGCCTTTCAACGAATCAACCCGCTGGCATCCACAACCTTCCCCTCCTCCACCTATCATGATTGATGGTCAGCAACACTTTGAAATCAGAGAAATCCTTGATTCCCGACGATATCGTTCTGTTTTACAATACCTGGTTCGCTGGAAGCATTTCCCTCATCCCGAGTAGGTGGCTGCCCACGATGTTCACTCCCCTATTCTGGTTGCCCATTTCCATGCTGCTTATCCTGATAAGCCTGCTCCTTAATTTTGCTTAGTTTCTTTAAGGGGGGCGGTATGTCATGTTCATCGTTCCAATGGTTTGCATACATCGTAACGTTTCATATGTCATGTTTCTGATCCGTGTCTATCATCCGCGGGGAGGGGAATTTCAGCCCTGCCAGGGTGTTATCTCTGTGCTGCCCCGAAGGAATGTGTGTTTGGGTTATGACATGTATTCAAGGTCGCTTTCCCAGGCCGATGTGTGACGCTTACCAACGCCTGGGAGGGGGTGGTTGCGATGCTGGGGTGAGGGGCGGGATCGGGTTAGAGGCGAGTGTTTTTAGTTTTGTATTTGGCGCGCGTTTGCTTATTCTCAGCTTTCTTCGTATATGCATACTATTCTTTCAATAAATCAGTTTTATTCAGTAACCGCTGGTGAGACTGAGTTTGTTGGGATAGGCAACCATTACACGTGGACAGATTAGCAGCCAAGCTTCACTTATTGAAGCTTCTAGATAGCCCCATTTCAAATACATTGTAACAGTAGAAACTTGATGTAACCAAGGAATGGATAGTTTACCTGATTATACCAGCTTAGGAAGATCCCTAGCTGGGTGGACTAGACATAATTGTACAAACATGCTCCTAACCATAGCTATCATTGTCACAATAGTAAAGAGGTGCACAGGCTAGTATTTTAAAAGATCTACCTATTTCAGCTCAATGGGAACAATTTTGAGATTGTATGGCTCCAAGGTGAAACCTTCCCTAGAACCATCTCAAGAAGGCTGAGGATCAAGGTTGTACAAATTTATCAGAGCTTTGCTTGGTGTTCATGACTGATAAAATGAATAAAATGAAGTTATGAAAGACAGTTGAAAATTCATTAAAAAATAATTGTTGTCAGGCTTCACACCAGGGCTAGGCATTAAGTGATTGGTTTGCAGACATTTATCCCTAGGTCTTTGGGGTGGGGGGCTAACTGAGCAGAAGACTACCAGGCATGACTTGGTGACTTGGCTAGATTAGAAACTTTATTGCAGACAAGAATGAAACTTTCTCTTATGTCAGCAAAATGAAAAACATAACTTGTTTCAGCTCAGCTCAATTCTTTAAATTGTTTTCTGCAAATGTATGGTGGCAATTCAGACCTAAAATCTGACTCTAGAAACCAAGATGAAGTTTTGGGGAAACAAACTAACTTTTCCCAAATGTTTGCCAAGGAAGTTAGTAAATTCTAAAATAAGGTGAAAGCAATTTATCTGATCATCTCCAGACATAATGGCACTCTGCAATTGAATTACAGTCTTCCTTCCCTTGGATTAATCGTCTTTCTTTAAAAACAATAGCCCCTGCCAATTGTTTATTAATTGGTACCAAACAGTTGAATAGGACTAAGGAACTGAACCAATATATTTCTTATATAACATTATTGTGCAAAGGCTAATTTCTGATGTTAGTTACATAATCCCTATGATAATTAACATCACATCTATTGCTTTCATTCTATAAATAGCATTTTAGGGACTATAAATGAGTCATTCCAAATTATATAAAGCATTAAACCAGTAAATGGGGTCATTTGAAGATGTAATGATTGTGACTCAATGAATGGAGTTATCTTTTTTTGTGAAATTCAAGAAAAACAAGGCATTTCTACCATTTTTGTTATTCTTTTTTTTATTCACCTTTCTGAAAAATAACTTCATTATAACCTTGTTTTACATTCCATAGTAGTACAATATATAGGCTTGTCTTGAATGCCATTAATATTTCTCTTCTTTTAAAATTATATTGACTTTATGGAAGTCAAGAGTGCAAGAACAAGAATTAAAATACAGTTCAGAAGCAAAGTCCATGTAGAATTTCAAATAACGAAATATCATGCTTCAGAAATGGGAGCATTTTTGCCATAAATTTTCCATCATCCTTGATTTAGAGGTTTTCTGCATCTGTGCCACATAGGAAAGAACTGCATATTAACTTTGATAATCAAACTTGGTCTTGTTTAAATTTGTTTCTCTTTTGAGTTCTTTGCTTTTATAAGTTATTTAAAGAAAACTCTCAGTATCCCCAGAAAATGACTGTTTCAAGTTTTATGGGCATATGTCCACAGCGCCATTCAACGATATACAGTAGAATTAAACAATATTTTAACCATTAATCTGGAAATACTGTAGGTGGTTCCAGCAATAAAAAATGAGATGGCTGTTATCTTTGACAGTGTCTGTCCACAACTACCATCTCCTTTTCATCTTTCTTTGCTCCTCTAATTCCATTATTTTTCTTCTGGTCCATCTAATTATTAGCCCTTTCAATTATTATTCAGAAGATACACAGCAACCAAAGACATTTACCACCATCACCGTTGCTATCATCATTCTGTTCTCTTTATTTTTAGATGTCAGAATTCTCTTGCAAGACTTGGACACAAAATCTTCTATCTTATTATCATAGAATCAGAATGCCATACAAGTGGAACTACAAAAGGAGTTATGAAGAGGAAGGAGCAGAATGACTCTCTTTAAAGGATTTTTTTCTTCCTGTTTCCATTATAACAGACCCAGGAGGGGAACTAGTTGGTACAAAAGGGTCTCAAGAGTAACTTTTTAGAGGGAGGGAGAACTGGGTTCTGAGACAATGCATCAAAAGTATGATCCTATCTTGGAACCTGTTTCCTCTCCCTGCAGCTGATTCAGAGCAAGCACAATTATTGTGAAGAGACTCAAAGTATAGCCTGTTCTTTTGTTTAAGTCCTTTGTTTAATTTCACATTTCCCTACGGAACTCGGATGAATGCTTTTGCGTGGTTTTGGATTCTCAGGATACTCTGGGCAACATGAGTGAAATGCACATACAGTATGCAACTTGCTGAAAGGGTTAGGTTTGGCGTTCGTTTGTTTGGAAAAAGCAGAAGTCATTTGGACTCTTTCACACATTTCCTAGAAATCTAGGAATTTTAGCACGGGTAGACTGAACAGTACCCAGTCTGTTTTGTCATTTTTCCATGGGAATGTCAGCATTCTCTTAAGAACATGAAGATCTTTTTCCTGTATTTTTCTTAATCCTACAGTATGTTTTCTTTTGAATAAATGATATTAATATTAAATACTGCTGCTGAGATCAGATGTTACTTACACTTTTTGATCCTTTGTTTTTGATCTGGACTTTGTTTCAATACAGCATCAGATCTATTGTTGTTTTTAAATATGTTGTTTCTGCTCTGCAGGTTGTCCTAAAACCTATGAATATAAAAATGAACAGAGAAATAAGCTATCTTACTCTCCTCTGTCTTCTGTTACTCCTGCAACAATTATAGTTATGCCTGTCTGCACAGTGAAATAATCATAACTAGGTAGCAACAATTACTTCTTTCTGTGGTTCATACATTGCTCAGCTCCAGAGCAAATCATTTGTTTCCTTTATCCATTACAATATTGTCCCAGGAAGGCTAGTCCAAGCCCACACTAAGGCTAAGAGCTATCATATTCTTTGCCTGATCCTTGAAATGAATCACCTCCAAACAAGAACATTGGACTTTTGCCTCTGAATTCTTGCCTTAGCCTTAAACTAAATCAGTCTGCAAATGATTCAGAAGAAACATTTTGGACCTCTTGTTAGCCCAGCCCCTCTCTGCTATTCATTAAAGTGGCAAAACATAACTTTTTTCAGGCTTCTGTTTGAACCTGAATAAAGGGAGTGCTGGATTAATGAGTGGAGAGATGTGTTGCACCAGTGCAAGGTCCAAAGCACTTGCTCCAGGTCATGTTCAAAGCATACACATCCTACTAAATCACCAACTTTGCAGAAAAATGTCCTCCAAGCAGGCTGCCCTGGAAGCCTTCCACTTTTGTTTTAATGGATACTTAATGTCTTTTAAATCTAACGCCTAGTGATTTTGTTTACCCTACATCTAATTCTTTTTCATGTTGGACATACGTATTTAGCACAAGATTAGGGAATTTACTATGCCCCAAGATCTGAATCAATGTTTGGCAAGCACATTGGACCCTTTTCTGAGCTGTGTAACCATTCCCTAAGGGCATGTGGTCCTGACACATTTATTTGGAGTCCCACGCAAGTATATACACACTGTACCCTTCCACTCAAACACATACATAACGCTCTCCAACAAATTCATGCACTTTCCCTATGCTCGCTCTCTTACACACACACACTCACAATCTACACACAACTAATTTTTCTTAAAATATATGTAACAATAGATTTTCATGAACCACTAGTGATTGTGGCAGACACCAGACCAAGTTTTTGGTGGAGGCGTGAATCCAATGGCACCAATTCTTCAGTACTTCATCGCTTACTAACCACAAGGGTGCAAGTAGGGAGTAGGAAAAGAGTTAAGGGTTTACTCTGTGTCCATTCTTGGCTTACCACTGCTCAGGAATGCTCATGTACCTACACATAGAATGCTTCGGCTTCCAATGAGTGACATTAGCACACATCCCAAAACAGGCGCCATTCTCCTATGGGCTTTTAGCTATGTCTGTGAACTTCTAAGAAAAACCCATCTGGGGAAAGATATTCATAGCTGTGCAATGAGAAAGTCCAGACAAATGTAACTATAAAATGAATTATTAAGTATAACTGTATTTGTTAACAGTTGAACAGAAAGAAAGAAATCAAAACATCCACTAGGTAGTGCATTCACTGGCATTAACTAATGGGCCAACCTGGTGTTTTTTTCCTTTTGGAAATCTCTGGAACCCCCCAGGATTGCATTGCCTTACTCAATGCAGTCTTCTATTGAAAAATTAATAATAAAGTGTGTTTTCTGACTGGCAAAAAATTGCCCAGACCTGAGTTAAAAAGTTGCTCACTGTGTAAGATGATTTTTGTAGGATTGTATGTTATACGAAATTTTTTAAAAATGACTTTTTCTCCCTAAGGCCTGGCAGAAAATATCTAATGTAGGTTATGGAATAATTTCAGAAATGTGGAAAATCTAACTGCAGAATAAAAATAGGATGTTTTCTAACTTACGTGATTATATAGAATCATAAGGTTGGAAGGGACTTTGGAGGTTTTCTAGTCCAACCACCTGCCATTCCTGGGGAATTATATCCCCCCCCCCCCCCGAGATCCATATTGCTCCCACACTTGTAAGCAATTTGAACAATTTGAATTTCTGCAACTTGTTAAAGAACTGGTTGCTCTCCCAGGCTCTGGGCTAGGAGGATGGTTGAGTCTCTTTGGTTTTTGGTTCTGTCTTCTGATCAGCTCTATTATTTTTCTTTGATACTTGTTGTTTTCTTTTAATGTTTTAATTGTAAGCCATGTCACTATGGAGTTGGGCCACTTTGAAATTGAAATATTGAAATTGAAATAAACCCATATTCTCTCCATTGTGACAGCCCTTCAAGTATTAGAAGACTGCTATCATGTCTCCCCTCAGCCTTCTCTTCTTGAAGCCAAACATACCCAGTTCCTTGAACCATTCTTCATAGGATGTAGCCTCCAAGCCCCTCACCAACTTTGTTGGTCTTCTCTGCACCCTTTTCTCTTCCTCAGCATTATCATGCTTAATCTGGATCTACCATGACACCCAGATCCTTCTCACAAATGGTACTGCTGAGCCAGGTACTGCCTATCTTGTACCTCTGCATCTAGTTTCTTCTACCTAAATGTAGAACCTTATATTTTTCACTGTTGAACTGCCTATTGTTGGATAGGGCCTAATGTTCAAATCTATCAATATCCTTTTGAACTTTAAGCCTATTTTCTGAGATATTAACAATTTCCTTCCTCATTTTGTATTATTTACACATTTGATGAAAATCCCTTCTATCACCTTGTCCAAATCATGTATGAAAATGTTGAAAAGAACTGGGCCTAGGATAGAGCCCTGAGGTACCCCACTGCATGCTTCCCTGCATATCGACTTAGATCCAATAAGGAGCACATAATGAGAATAGCCGTTCAACCAACTGCAAATCCATCTGGCGATTGCAGCATCATTCTACATTGTTACATTTTATCAAAAAGGAAGCCTTGGCCACATGCCTTACTGAAGTCTAAGTATACTGCATGCATAGCATATCTATGAGATGACATTATGATATTCATGCAGAAGGGCCAACAAAATGCTTTGGTTTAATAAATCTGGTCCAATGTAGCATGTTAATGAAGTGCAGTAGGACTAGGAAATTTTTGACCAAAATATGTTTAAGACCTTGGATAATACATTTTTGACCATAATGGACAGAGCAGCAGTGGCTGTGAGACATGGTGGGGCTGGGGATAATCATCCCACTCATGCTTTGCTGTATTAAGATATGTGTACTTGCCCAAGATATGACCAGAATGCCCAGATTTAATCTACCTTGTTAGAACAGAAGGAAGGTGAAAGAATGTTGCCGTGAGCTGAGCTGACTAAATTGTTAGTGCTTATACATATTTTGACACTGACATTATGATTCAGTTTTAAAAAGCATAGTGTGGCGTATATAGTGGATTCTAAACTATATAATGGGAATTAGGGAGACACAATAATTTTAATTCTCTTTATTTGGGAGGGGGGGATTTTTCAGCATAAAGATTGAACATTATAAATAAAGGAGGCAGTTCCAAGCATATCTCTCTCCAAGCTAAAATGCATAGGATCCAACGGTTGCCAAGTTATTTAGATAACTGGAAAACATATCTGAAATATCTTGCTCTGGGAGACAAACATACAAATAAATAACGTCCTACAGAAGCAATGTGATCCCAGCTAGGCACTGAATCCCTTGCATGTTTATTTGTATGTTAAAAAAATCACAAAAGGTTTATTTCCAAAGATCTCTGCACACAATTTTATTATATCATGTATGTATTGTTTTCTTTATTTTTATTCAAGATCCAGAATTTAACCCATTTGATCCCTGCTTCCAATGTAGATACTTACCAAATGTTATGAATGTTCAATCCTGCCATATTTTTCAAAGTATGATCCCAAAGCAATATCTGCCTGGGAAGTATTTCTGGTTCCAAGCATCTGGAATCAATAAAAGTGTACTTAGAGTCCTAATCACAAATCCTTGAGCCTGCAGGAAGTTATACTAGCATAAACTTTGCTGCTTTCACTAGTGATCCTTTGTCTGGCACATGGTGCTGTCCTTATTTATGGTGTATTAAGGATAGGGATAGGTGGATTTCCCTGGCTTCCATTCATCTGTCTTTATGTTTCTGGCTGGGGAAGCGTTGAGACTTGACAGATTATTAGTTGAGTGGGTTTACCCACCTGTCAAAACATGCTCTGGTTTTGTGTAAATATTTTGTGTGGGTATGTTCAAAGAGAGTCCGTGAACTGAAAAGCACTAAATCCATGTTTAAAAGCACCCCTGCCCCCTGATTAACTGTTGTGGATTGAGATCTGGCAGGTCCAGGAGGAGATTTGGTTTGGAAAAAAAAACAGACTCTCTGAGTGCACATATGGCCTTGGAAGGCAGTGCCCAGGGACTGGAGGGTAGGGCACATCTACGAGAGGCTACGGTGGCCAAAAGTGCCAAGCTAATCCCATCCCCAGGGGTTACCTGACTGCAACACAGGCTAAATGGACATTAAAGCACATCAGACTGCATGCACAGCAAAATTGCAACAGCCTGTTGCCTACTTTTAATGGACAACGTCTTCTGCCAGAGGAATAGGTTGGGTATGGGACATGTCAGAAAAAGAGTTGGTGGGACATATACATGACATGGCAAAATACAAGTGGAGGAAGTTCTTCGGTTTGTTTTTATATTTCTTCCCCATCACTAAGGTGCTTTTCCTGGCATGCTCATTTGTTGCTAATTTTATCTTCCTTGTACTGCAGGAAACAGAAGCGTCTGCAGGATGTGGTCACAAAATTCAAGATGGTGGCCGTGATGGTGTGACTGAAGCTCTACCCATTTTTTATGGGTGGACAGTCCTGGATGGAAGCCTGATCTTTTTGAAGCCAATCAAGGACAAACTCAACCTGATGATAGAAAATAACAACCTTAACCACTGCTTCTCTAAAGTTTAGACTGCTGCTTCCCTTACATCCAAGACACTGGGATTTTCTTTGTTGCCTGAACAATGTCTAGGGCAGAGATGAGAAATTTGTGAGCAGTGGCATCTATATGGGAGATCAATCCAGTCTGACAAAAGTAGTGTCATGCCATCATTGTGATGTCACATGCCTATCCCAAAGAAGCAAAGCTTATTGTGCAGTGCTGCTCTGATCATTGTGAAAGGCTCCACTGTCTCTCTTGATAGGGGCTACCAGGCCTGGGTTGCTAAATCAGGACAACTGCTAATGGGCAGCGAAGTTGTTGCACAAACTAAATGTTTGCTTCCATCTAGTGTCATCTGGATTTTTGCAGCCCAAATCTGGTAGACCTACTCTGAAACTACTACACAAGATCTTCTTTTCTCTGCCTCATGGAAGTGCTGAGCTGGTTTTTACATATGCCAGGGGATCTCATGCAGTAATTCAAAATTAACATTGTTCTGGAGAAACAGGTTTAGGCTTTAGCTGAAGAAGATGGGTTGTTCAGTTGAGAGCTGAAAGCAGTAAGGACAACTGTGCTAAGACCTGGTGGAAACTTGGTAATTCCTGGTCACCAACATAGCAGTCTGAATAAAAAAAATAAAGTGCTCAGTCAAAAGACCCTACCATTGTCTTGTTCTAAAACAACATATATCTAAGAAAATGGTTCTATTTGTTTGGCAGTATCCATAGTTGCATTTCTAACTGTAATTGGAGGTTGGTGGGAAGGGTTGAAAGAAGAACACTGATAAATATAATGACAAAAGTACAGCAGTTGGGCCCAACTCTACAGAAATGATTTGAGGGGAAGGTTGGCAGGGGAAAAACATGATAAAAAAAGAAAGTGGAAATGAATAAGGGAAAACAATAAGAGGCACATAAAACCTCATAATGTATGATTACTCTGCCAAAGGAGGCTGAAATGTTTGACATAATGGTAAAAGAATGCAGCAAATCTTTTTTTTTTTCCATTGCTGGGAGAAAGGTTTAATGGGCAGCACTCCTAAGAATGGCTTTTCTGAGTGTGTTGCATAGCAATATATTAAAAGAATCTGAATCATCACAACCTTGGGACTAAAGAAAGATGCGGAAGTACATAAGGTAAAAGTAGACAGAGAATTTCCCATCTTGAATTACTCTAACCACTTCACATATTTATGGCCAATCTTTGAGTTGTGTATATATTTTAGCTGCATCTTGTGTGTATTAGGTCTCAAGCCCACAGGAAGAGAGAGTAAGTTGATTGAATTGATGATTAGTGTTCCTCTGGAGCTGTTGCTAGTATTGAAATTGGGATGGGCTTTGTATGTGAAGAGCACCAGTTCATCTAATGCTTTCCACAGGATCTATAATTTAATACAGTCCTAGTTGTGGAGTCCTTGGTGCTCTCTGAGCTTGGTTGTTTGCTTGCAGACCTTTCATTACCCAGCTAGGTAACGTGATGTTACCTAGTTGGGTAATGAAAGGTCTGCAAGCAAACAACCAAGCTCAGAGAGCACCAAGGACTCCACAGTTCAACCCTGAGCTACATGTATCCTCTTCTATTAGAACAGTCATGGGTACCAACAGCCAATTTTAGATTAATAATGAATTTCTTAAAACCACTCTTATTTTTTCACCTTCTATGAAAAATGGTAGTCATGCACAGGTACAAGTTATTAGCAATATGAAGAATACTCCGTAGGACATTTATTACTTATTGGGATATGTAGAGGCCCATCATTAAAAAAAAAGCAGCAAATTTATTTATTTATTTATATATATATATCAAATTTAGTCACCGCCCATCTCACTCAGACTCTAAATATAACATAATTAGTCATACAACCATAAACTGCCTTAAAAATCAGCTATGATAATAACATATCAGTAAAAAGAAATATAATTCATTTGTACAGACCAGTTTAAAAAGCCAGAGAGTAACTAGTTTTGATCCGGTACAAATCTTACTGGTGATTAAATTCACAAGAAGGACAATAGAGCAAAGCCCTTTGCCACTGTTATTACATAATAAGTTGAGAGTACTTTGAAATTAATTTTCCTTCAGATCTTAACAGGGATGGGCTGGTATAGGAAGAGGTATTTCTTCAGATACTGACCCATCTACATTGAAAAAAATAAATTTGTTTATATCTTATTCTTACATGAAACTTAAGGAAGTATGTAAATGTTTTCTCAGCACTTTTGCAATAATGAGGCATGCTTAGTTTCATCAAACATATTCATACTCTAGCCATATATTTTTTTTAAATAAACATTTCTTAATTTGCATATTAAGAATTCACTAATTTACTATATCAAATTGTTGTTTTCCCCTCTTTAATTGGCTCACTCCAGTTATGGTGTATAATAAGGAGGATTGGAATTGATAGCAGCTTCCTTCTATTTAGTAGCATGCCATATGATGTATGATAGATTTACTGTAATAGGACAGTTCGGATAGATAGATCAAGGGAATGTACCAAGCCCTGTTCTGCCTGAGGGCTGCTGAGGAAAATTATTTTTTCAAGTGTACAATTTAAGTTAGTCATACAAAATTAAATCACTTGCATGTGTTTGGATTGTCAAGGATCACATTAATTCCAAGGCCAGCTGTGGTTTCTTTTGTCCTTAAAATAAATTTGATGTAGCAATATTAATTAAATTGTTAATCTTGTGGCTGTGGCTTTTAGTGCTCAGCCTGCTTGTACTGGAAATGTTGTCACTTGAAATTGTGTGTTTTTCAAGGATCCCACAGCTCATCTTTCTGTTCCTTGAAGTAATGAATCCTGGAGATTCATAACCAGACCATTGAGTAAGAACAGTAGCTTACTCTGGGGTTACAAATGTGTCAGGAAATATTGAACTGCAGGGCTGACCTTCAGTGGTTCCTTGGCATAAATACAACCTAGTCTATGCATTTTGGAAACCTGCAGAACTGGCATTAAAGTTCTGGTGCATTCTCTGAATGTCTGCACAGTGCTTACACTCAGTATTATTAATGACAGTGTTGCTCATTCATTCTTATATTATTTAAAATATATTTCATCTCTTTTTAACTAGTAATTAGCTTTTACTTTTTTTTCCAGTTAATGGAATCTTGCCCTGTAATGGTCTTCTCTCTTTATCTTTCCAAGGCTACTTGCAAGATTTATTTTTCTTTATTGCAATTGTTTCTTAATTTCCAAACTTTCAAATTGATATTGGGTAAGTAAAACCAATGGCTCATTTTTAAACCCATCCAGTATTTTTTATGGATAAATGAGTGACTGGAACCAGCATTTACAGAGAAGTTGTATTTCATAGCTTAGATATCATAGCTGGGTAAGGCCTTGCTCTGGCACTAGGAAACTGCAGTTCAGATGTTGGTGGCTACGGCATCAGAACTAAGTCCCATTGCCCTTGAAAAGAGGAACTTGCCCTTTATATCATTCACCATGCACCTTTAGGAGATATATTTATAACTCAGAGTCCCTCCTTGGGGGGGTGGGGGGAGATGGACAGTTATAAAGTTTGATAAATAAATAAATTTATTTTGAAATATTAGATTGATTGGGTGCTCAGATTATGGGTGTATTTTCTGTCCATCCCTTACAGGGCAAGATTCCATTATGCAGGCAAGATCACAAGTGAGAGTCTGGTTTATTATGTCACTTCAGAATGATGGATCCAGTGCAACTAGTTTTGGTAACTCTTGCTTGTGAACTCTCTTCTCATATCCGATATAGGAAGAAGGAACATGTTATCAACTTGGCACCAATTTGCCAACCTAATGTGTTTCTTTCATAATACTGTTAAAGAGATAGCTGTGTAGTTAACATGGAAAAGGATGGAGAAAGGCTCAACAGACAGTACTTAAGGAGTTAAGGTACTTAAAATTACTGGAACTGTCACAGTAATTAATGTGCTCAATAAACATGGTAATTAGTTGACTTGGACAGAATTTTCCAGGGAATGTGTCGGGTCCCTTCATATTACTTTTGAATGCAAACATTACCTTATCATATTCTTACCAATGAACGTTACCTCTACATCATTTCCTGGATTTAGACAGTTGTTATTGACTATTCACATAACAGGAAAAAAAAAAAAGACTTAATAAAATCTGACAGCTGGCTGCTTTTCCAGCTCACATAGATTAAGCCTGCACTGCATATGCATTTCAATGAGCCATAAGTAAGGGAATAAACATTTTACTTTTTACAATCTTATTTGGCAAATAATTTTGAAGAAGAAGAAATCTGTGTAAACTGGATGATCACATTCTCATTGTGTTGAGTAACATATAAACAATATGTGTTAATGTTATAAAAACACAAGATTTACCAACTGGCAGAAGTCAGTTTAGCATTTCTTTACTTTAGAAACTTAGTATCTATTTCTGTTCTAAATATTGTCATAGTAGATTTTTCTTTCCTTTTTCAGGTACTCAAATTAAACCACCTATATTATTTCTTCCTCTTTCTTCTACTCCCAATATGTATTTGATTTGCACATCTGGTTTTATAGCTTGTAACTTATGCGTTTACATTATTTTACCTAAGATGTCAGTAGTTTTAAAGCAAATCAGATAAAAGAACTGCATTTTTAAAAAAAATGTTGTGCTTCATTGATAGTGATTTGTATTTATAAAAGGCAAAGACTTTATCATGCTGTTACATGGACACTTGTATATTATTAGTATAAATACAAATAGCTGTAAACTTTGCATTGCTGTGTTACATTCTCTTAAGAAACTGGGAGTCATAACTGACTATGTCCACCCTTAGAGCATTCCTTTGCTCTGTTTCTAATTTATCGACCTTTCTAGATATTTCTTCATTCTGCCTTCCTGGGAAAATACATAATTTATTAAAATGTATGGATTCATTTTCTGGATGCATGACTGAGTAAAAGCTTTATTGGGACCAACTGATATGACACAAAAGAATATTCAGGCTTTTGGATTCCATGTTCACAGTTCCATGTGAAGTTAATTGCAGTAATCCACTTGGGAGGTGACTGAGGTGTGAATGACCCTGAGCAGGTCCCCCTGATCCAGGAATGGATGCAATTGGAACACAAGACAAAGACAGCTTTGCTCCTAGTCGTCTTCCAGTGATGCTGTAGGAATCACTGCTACTTCATCCTCTGGAGGCCCTCTGTAAAACACAGGATACACTGTGGTTTGTGCACAGTAAGAATCTGTATAAGCTTGTTGTTGTTGTTGTTTATTCGTTTAGTCGCTTCCGACTCTTCGTGACTTCATGGACCAGCCCACGCCAGAGCTTCCTGTCGGTCGTCAACACCCCCAGCTCCCTCAGGGACGAGTCCGTCACCTCTAGAATATCACTGTATAAGCTAGATCTGATCTAAAGCTGCCATCAATGCCTCATTCCAAGTGGTGACCAAGGCCTCAGCCGAACCATGTTTCCGAGACTCAGGGATAAGCCTCTGAAACACAGTTGGGTCCATTAGACACCTGAGGTGAACCAATCATATAGGTCTAAGCTTCTTGCAGAGGAGGTTGCTGCAGTAAATTCTAGAGTCTGCAGACAGTGACGATCTGTCCTTGACAAGAAGCTGATGGTAATATATTGCCACTTGTTAAATATATAACTGAAGGTGGTGAACATACCTAATGCTCCTGCCTCTTATTTTCCCCACAATAACAACCAGTCTAGCATGTGACCCCTCCCCCATGGGTTGGGCCCATAATAAGCTGGATCAAGTCTATGGTTGCCAAGGTGGCCATGAATTTCCAGGCGGCCTCCAAGTCTGAGCCCAAAGAAAGCAGGTTGAAATTCCCCAATACCATGAGGAACTCCACCAACAATCCAGACTTGGCATCGAGCTGCATGGGCAGGGAGGCTGCTCTGCAACAGGGAGGATAGAACCGTAGCAGCAGTCCCAACTGACCCCTAAGGCTTAACTTCAAAGTAGGATCTCGTATCCAGCTATCTGCAGGGCAGCACTTTTGTTATTAGATGACATTCTGGTAGCAAACAATCAGTGCTTTTCCTAAGTGTTAGCGCTGTTAGATCTGTCTGTAGCATTTGATACTATTGACCCCCTGATACTGCTGACATGGCTACAATTCTTGGGCATCCTCAGCAACGGTTTATCTCAGTTTCAGTCGTATCTCTCTGGCAATTCTTTTCAGGCTCATCATGTTCCATAGTGTTTTTTCTTTCAGTGAGTGTTCTTCAAGTTTCAGTTCTGTTTCTTGGTTCTATCCTTTTTTCCTTGTACACTCTTATCCTTGGTTACCTAACTTCAAAATGAGGGTCTAAATATCATATTTATGCTGCTGATACTTTTTTTTCCTGAGATAAATGAGGATGTGTGGTCCTTGCATATAGATATCTTGTCATTCATGACTGCACAACTGTTAAAACTGAATATGGAAAAGACTGAGATCCTGATATTTCAACTGGATCATCTCTCCTGGTCCTTAAGCTTTCCTTCTGTCCTCCTTTAGGATGAGTGCTAGTTCCAGTGTCAGTGGCTAAGAACCTCAGGCTTCTCTAGACAATGTGCTGTTCCTTCAGCTGTTTATAGCAGCAACTGTGAAAGCGTGCATCTTCACTTACTGAACATCTGCTGAAGTCCACAGTTCCTGTCTGCTGACATTGCACATATATTACTTCATATCTGGTGGTTCCTTGCCTAGACTACTGTGACAGTGTATGTGCAGCTCTTCCTTTATCATCCCTCTCACCACTGACTTTGGTCCAGAACTTTGCTGTATTTATTTATTTATTTATCAAATTTGTCACCGCCCATCTCCTCCAACCAGAGGGACTCTGGGAGGTTTACAACACAGAATAAATATACAATAAAAACTCAAATAAATACATGGTAAAATTCCAATAAAATCCCATTAAAACCAAAACATTGTTCTGGTCTTCTCTCATGTTTCCTTCTCCCATAGGGCTTTTCACTGGTTCTTTCTTAGGGCCAGAGCCTAAATTAAGCTCCTGGTGCTAGTATTTAAGGCCTTGCTCCTGTCCCAGCTCCTTTTGTTGTTTATTCATTTAGTCGCTTCTGACTCTTCGTGACTTCATGGACCAGCCCACTCCAGAGCTTCCTGTCAGTCATCAACACCCCCAGCTCCCCCAGGGATGAATCCATCACCTCTAGAATATCATCCATCCATCTTGCCCTTGGTCGGCCCCTCTTCCTTTTGTCTCCACTCTCCCTAGCATCAGCATCTTCTCCAGGCTGTCCTGTCTTCTCATTATGTGGCCAAAGTATTTCAGTTTTGCCTTTAATATCATTCCCTCAAGTGAGCAGTCTGGCTTTATTTCCTGGAGGATGGACTGGTTTGATCTTCTTGCAGTCCAAGGCACTCTCAGAATTTTCCTCCAACATCACAGTTCAAAAGCATCGATCTTCCTTCTCTCAGCCTTCCTTATGATCCAGCTCTTGCAGCCATATGTTACTACAGGGAACACCATTGCTTTAACTATGCAGGCCTTTGTTGTCAGTGTGATGTCTCTGCTCTTAACTATTTTATCGAGATTTGTCATTGCTCTTCTCCCAAGGATTAAGCGTCTTCTGATTTCCTGACTGCAGTCAGCATCTGCAGTAATCTTTGCACCTAGGAATACAAAGTCTTTCACTGCTTCTACATTTTCTCCCTCTATTTGCCAGTTATCGATCAAGCTGGTTGCCATAATCTTGGTTTTTTTGAGGTTTAGCTGCAAACCAGCTTTTGCACTTTCTTCTTTCACCTTCATCATAAGGCTCCTCAGTTCCTCTTCACTTTCAGCCATCAAAGTGGTGGTATCTGCATATCTGAGATTGTTAATGTTTCTTCCAGACATTTTAACTCCAGCCTTGGATTCCTCAAGCCCAGCTTGTCGCATGATGTGTTCTGCGTAAAAGTTGAATAGGTAGGGTGAGAGTATACAGCCCTGCCGTACTCCTTTCCCAATCTTAAACCAGTCCGTTGTTCCATGGTGTGTTCTTACTGTTGCTACTTGGTCGTTATACAGATTCTTCAGGAGGCATACAAGATGACTTGGTATCCCCATACCACTAAGAATTTGCCACAATTTGTTATGGTCCACACAGTCAAAGGCTTTAGAATAGTCAATAAAACAGAAATAGATGTTTTTCTGAAACTCCCTGGCTTTTTCCATTATCCAGCGGATATTGGCAATTTGGTCCCTAGTTCCTCTGCCTTTTCTAAACCCAGCTTGTACATCTGGCAATTCTCGCTCCATGAACTGCTGAAGTCTACCTTGCAGGACCTTGAGCATTACCTTACTGGCATGTGAGATGAGTGCCACTGTTCGATAGTTTGAACATTCTTTAGTGTTTCCCTTTTTTGGTATGGGGATATAAGTTGATTTTTTCCAATCGGATGGCCATTCTTGTGTTTTCCAAATTTGCTGGCATATAGCATGCATTACCTTGACAGCATCATCTTGCAAGATTTTGAACAGTTCAGCTGGGATGCCGTCATCTCCTGCTGCCTTGTTATTAGCAATGCTTCTTAAGGCCCACTCAACCTCACTCTTCAGGATGTCTGGCTCTAGCTCACTGACCACACTGTCAAAGCTATCCCCGATATTGTTATCCTTCCTATACAGGTCTTCTGTATATTCTTGCCACCTTTTCTTGATCTCTTCTTCTTCTGTTAGGTCCTTGCCATCTTTGTTTTTGATCATACCCATTTTTGCCTGGAATTTACCTCCAATGTTTCTAATTTTCTGGAAGAGGTCTCTTGTCCTTCCTATTCTATTGTCTTCTTCCACTTCCGCGCATTGCTTGTTTAAAAATAATTCCTTAGTCCCAGCTCCTGTCTTGGCATAATATGTCACATTTTTATACAACATGATCAACAAGACAGGCTTCTTTCCATTTCCTTTTCACATGTTGTTTCATCCCATTTCTATACATTTCAGGACTGGGGTTACCAGTAGTGGAATTCCCTTCTCCCTCTACTCTGACACAACATCTTTAGATACATTTAGAAAGAACTGAAAACTCATAAAGCAGAATGATGGAAGCAGATGTGAGCAGATACTGAAAATGGGGTTAGTAAACTTAGATGGTATAGCTGTTGTATATCTTACAAGCCAAGTTAGATGGTAGAGGTATCAGGTTTATTGGTTTAACATTTTATTTTTGTATAAATGTTACTTCTTCTGTGACTGTAAATATATCAAGATGTATACTGATTGTATTGCTTCCATGTAATTTTCACCATTGTTCATTTTTACTTGTTAATTTTAATTGTGATTGAACCACACCATGGTGGGGGCACATTATAATGTTTTGTTTTGTTTTGTTTGTCTGCACAGTATTACTTAATAGTTGTCAAGAATAAAGCCTCAATTTGTTTAATTCCTCTTTAGTTTATAAGAAATCCTCTTTTTGTACAGGCAATTGTACTCTGTATGGCCAAATGCAATATTTTCAAAGGGACTACAAAGTAACTATAGGCCCATTAATTAATTTTTTAAAAAGCCAAACTTCCAGAACATAACTCTATCTCATTCTCAAATAAATAATGTTTCTTGTAGGTAAATGGGACTTACTTTTTGGCAAATATATTGATATGATTGGACTATTGTTCCTACCAGTTGGCTATGATACCTTCCTTTAAACAGATCTTTTGAAAATGTTGATTTGAAGGTCATTGAGAGAATCAATTGTCTTTAACTCTCACTACCAAAGAGCATCTATTGTGGTTTATTCTAAATATAATATATTCTTTCAAGGATTCTAATAGGAAAGCTAAAAGCAAACTCTTTTAATCCCTTACATGGGTCAATCAGCAGTAGAAAGGGTTTTAAAAATTATTATTATTAATACATGTATTTGCTTGGAGATGCTTGTTATGGATTTACTACTTGCTCAGAAGTAATTACTCTACAATATCTGTAGGATAATCAATAGTTTGTGATCTAAAAAACAGGAATGATGACAATGATTTGGCATTGCTGCATTCAACAAGATTGCAGTCATACCTTTTAAAAATATCGCTGCTGAGATAGCAGCAATGGTAATAGTGATATGGGCAGAATAACAAGTGGTACAAGGTTAAACAATCTCTGTGAACCAATAAAGTATTCTGATGAACTGATAAATCAAATGAGTAAGAGAATTCTCTGGAAGCTACCCTGTAACTTGGAAAATTACTTGTCATGGCAACAGGCAGGTATCACTGCAGAGATTACAACCCTGGAGCGAAGAGATTGATCTAATTTGCACAATGAATGAGACTTACTTACAGGAAATCTATAAGGAGTCTGTTGTGGTGAATAGCAAAGAAATATAAATAGTTAAAACATGGTAAATATTCTAAATTAAGAAGAAAATTGCTTTAGAAAATGACAAGTTGGTGATAAGCTTTACCAAAGGAAAAAAAGTAAGCTTTGGAGATAGATAGATAGATAGATAGATAGATAGATAGATAGATAGATAGATAGATAGATAGATCTATCTATCTATCTATCTATCTATCTATCTATCTATCTATCTATCTATCTATCTATCATCTAACATCTATGTTTTTTATTTGTCACCCACCTTCTTCATTAAAGGGCAGAGAAGGTCGTTTTATAAGCATCTGCTATGCTTTTTAAAGAGTTGCTCCTCTACTTTATAGTAGAGAAAAGTATCCTGGGAAAAAGCAGAACTGCCTATTCTGATCATGTTCAAAGGAATACAGCTGCAGAATAGCATTAAAGAAAAATCATTTTTTTCACCTTCTTTTAAACTTTTCTTTCTGTGAGTATAGATCAGAGCTTAAAGTATGTAAAGGACTACACACACACACACATACAGCCACAAACAGTTGAGCTGTGAAACTTCTGTCCTCCTTGTTGCTAAGATATCATTCCCAGCAGCCCTATCCAGCACGGCTAGTGATGAAGGGGTTCACTAAGATCTGCACATAGCTTCTCCACCTAGAATATAATAATAGTTTATGCTGTTATCAGAGATCCACAAAACATTCTTCATAATCTTCACAACACTCTAGGGCAGGGGTTCCTAAACTTTCTGCCATCACACCTCCCTTTAGTGTAATCTTAGTGTGCACACCTCCCCTAAAGATCCAAACACCAGAATGAACCCAAATGAACAAAGAAAACAATACAATGAATCCTTGGGAAAGGTGGATTTATTGTAACAATGCAACTAGAAGGTTCTTCACACCTCCCCTGGACTCTGTCTGCACTTCCCCAAGGGAGGGACACCTCACAGTCTGGGAAACCCTACTCTAGGAGCTCACTTTTGCATTTAAGTAATGCTCTCAGAAACTCTCTGAAGTGTGGCTCCTATGAGTACAGACAAATAATAACTAGTTTTTAAGACTAACTTGATTACAATAATTTTCAAATGAGGAAAGGCATGGCTAAATAGAATAAGATCAGTAAATGAATGAAAATGCTCTAGAACATTCCAGGGTTCTAGAACTGTAAGTCTTGACCTTGACCTATGGACTATATTTATTATATATGCTTTTATTATTTTATTTTATTTTATTTTATTTTATTTTATTTTATTATTTTATTTTATTTTATTTTATTTTATTTTATTTTATTTTATTTTATTTTATATATTTATTTATGCTTTTTTTTAAAAAAAAAAAATGAAAAGTACAGCTGTGGGACATGTATTGACCAGCAACTAAATAGGGATTTAACTGAGATTGATGATGTTAACAAAACCAGGGTGAACACAACATGTAATAAATATTATTTGGAAAATGTGGTAAACCCTTATATGCAGTTTCATTATTTTAGGAGATGAAAAACTGCTTCTAGAAGTAACTCTGTGCCATAGAAATACTATGGGAAATCACAGTCCTAAGGTGCAATCAATTGTTCTGAAATTCCACTTAGACCTGCTTAGTACAGCTACAACTGTATGTCCAATTTATTCAGTGAAAATGAAACTCTGGTATAGCCACTCCTAGTTTTATAATGCATGTGACTTCAAATGCCTTATAGTCTTTTTGCATAGTTTTATTAAAAACAAACAACTCTTACAGTAGTATCTAAAGATATAATGGTAAAGATGCTTTATTTCATGTAGGTTATTAAACAAAATTGGCAGAGATCTTGCAGAGAACTTTTAGGAATAATTGTGGTCTTACAATGAAACTGAAGGATATTTCTAAATGGATTATAATGGATTTGGTAGGATCTTAATAGAAAAATAAATAAATGATCCATACCAGATAAATCAACACGTTTGTCTTCTGAAAGAGATGCTTTGAGATGTCCCTGGAAATTTGCTCAGCAGCTATCTTGTTGACATTTCATTTATGCATTTTTTCCATAACTGTTTTGGAGACAGTTTGAACAATTGAGTTGGATATGAAGCAATCAAATCTTGTATGGAGTATAATGGACACAGAATGACAATTAAGGCTTGAGGAAGAAACATCTGCATTTATGCCAGCATAGCAGTACAGATATTGCCTTGCTTACTGCCAGAAACTTGTCACTGCTGTGTGGCAGTTGTGCCACTCCACTCCAAGGAACACTTGGACTCACTTCGCCCCACTGAGACATCAATATCTCTTGGGGAATTCCTATCTCAGTGGAACCATGCTTAAGCAACTATATCTCCCTGAGACATAGTTCTCAATTCCTGGCTTGCTTTCTAGCATCGTCTTCTGGTTTCTCTCTGCTCCTGTCCCCCAATAACTGGTTTCCTCCAGACTGTGCAAGGTTCGGCCTGGAACTCCTATTGCATAAGAATGTCCCTACTCAGGTACAGCAGCATTTATGCCATTTCCCAATAAGGAATTATAAGAAATTGCTTCTTAAATTTTAGAACTAATCTGAAAGCTCCTTAAAAAGGGATGTAAAGGGGGCAGCCAGCAAGGTGTATTTGTTATGTTGATATTCTATTCTATTCTATTCTATTCTATTCTATTCTATTCTATTCTATTCTATTCTATTCTATTCTATTCTATTCTATTCTATTCTATTCTAGACTAGACTAGACTAGACTAGACTAGACTAGACTAGACTAGACTTTAACAATACAAAGATAGTATGTACACTGCATGTTTTCTATAGTTATACAACATGTATATTCCAGATCAATGTTTCCCAAAAGTAAAGTTCATCCATTTCCTTGTTAAATGAATCTTTACAGAAGTCTGATATTTGTATCAAAAAAGATGATTCAAAATGATTGTCCAGTTTCAAATGCAATCTGGCAACCATTTTACTAAAATTTCTCTGTTACATCTTCTTATATTAGTTTCCATCCTGTCTGTTCACCAACACATATCAGATGTCATTTGTCAGTGAAATTGACATCTGTATAGATAATGAGCTTTCATTTGTTTGTATCAAGGAAATTTACTTAACTTTATAGCAGGGCATTGTGATACTTGCGAATTGTACTGAATTGTAATGTATTTAACAGATTCCATTCTTAATCATTGTTTTAGGAATATGCAATTCTTAGCAGAATTAGTTTGCAACTGCTAAGTGTTACAAGTCAAATACTTGAACATCTTCAATGGGTTTTTCAAGTGTTCAATTTGAACATTCAAGCAGATCAATTTTGCCTGACTCTGTTATTCCACACTGCCTACCAGCTCTTTCCCTGCTCCCAAGGAGGAAAAAAACGAGGCTATTAAAGAGATAAGAACAGGACAGGCAGTTGAAAGTAAAAAAGTACTTTGCAGAAAGAGATGCAAACATGTTTCCCCTTTAACTGAGCAGAATCTCATTTAGAGACTTTGCTGGACAGTGCAACTCTGACAGTTATTTTTAATTGAAGATTATGGGTGCAAATGGTTTCACAGATTGAACTGGGATTACATCATTGATTTGAACAGATTATTTGCACTATAAAGCATGTTACTCCGACTCTAAACTATTTATGGGTGCAATTCATAATTATATCATTCATTGTCCTCTGTACAGTGTATAAAGTAAGGGATTTGACCAGCAGGAAAAAAAAATGTACTTGACTAGTCATTTATTTGACTAGCAGGAGAGAGAGAGAGAGAGAGAGAGAGAGAGAGATTTGGATTAAAAACCAAGGATCCTAACTAGAGGAGAAGGATGGGTGTAAATCAAATAAATGAATGAATAAATAATTTTACAGTTTCACAAAGTCTTCCCCCAGCAGTCAATATATTGAGCAGGTGATGGCACAGAACTTGGCTATTGATCCAATAAAAAGATACAAACCATAAAATTCCATTTCCCTGCTGTAAAATAGGGAGTATCAATAAAGCATGAGAGTGCCCATAAAAGGGGCACTGCAGAAGGGCACTGCTTTCATTTCCTCCTTTCCTAACTTTCCAGGGCAAGCATGTTTTGAATAAGATCTGTCAGCTATGCAAAGGAAAAACATTACACTACATTACATTACAACATTACAGACCTAAATGCAAAGGTCTGGCAGTGCTTTAGCACTGTAATCTCTGAGAGATAAGTGGCCAGGGCATGGTTATTACTGGTTTCCTCTCCATAAAGGACTATACTCTTATCTCTTTAGAGGTCTATGTCCTGAGTTATTTGCTTGGCAATACTTTGAGCATTCAACCCCAATGAGACAACAACTTCTGAGAAGCCAAAAGCTAATCTGTTACAGTTTTCATCCAAATAAATGTTTGTTGTTGTATATTTGTTCAGTCGCTTCTGACTCTTCGTGACTTCATGGCCCAGCCCACGCCAGAGCTTCCTGTCAGTCGTCAACACCCCCAGCTCCCCCAGGGACAAGTCCGTCACCTCTAGAATATCATCCATCCATCTTGCCCTTGGTCGGCCCCTCGTCCTTTTGCCCTCCACTCTCCCTAGCATCAGCATCTTCTCCAGGGTGTCCTGTCTTCTCATTATGTGGCCAAAGTATTTCAGTTTTGCCTTTAATATCATTCCCTCAAGTGAGCAGTCTGGCTTTATTTCCTGGAGGATGGACTGGTTTGATCTTCTTGCAGTCCAAGGCACTCTCAGAATTTTCCTCCAACACCACAGTTCAAAAGCATCGATATTCCTTCGCTCAGCCTTCCTTATGGTCCAGCTCTTGCAGCCATATGTTACTACTGGGAACACCATTGCTTTAATGATGCGGACCTTTGTTGTCAGTGTGATGTCTCTGCTCTTGACTATTTTATTGAGATTTGTCATTGCTCTTCTCCCAAGGATTAAACTTCTTCTGATTTCCTGACTGCAGTCAGCATCTACAGTAATCTTTGCACCTAGAAATACAAAGTCTTTCACTGCCTCTACGTTTTCTCCCTCTATTTGCCAGTTATCAATCAAGCTGGTTGCCATAATCTTGGTTTTTTTGAGATTTAGCTGCAAGCCAGCTTTTGCACTTTCTTCTTTCACCTTCATCATAAGGCTCCTCAGTTCCTCTTCGCTTTCAGCCATCAAAGTGGTATCATCTGCATATCTGAGATTGTTAATGTTTCTTCCAACAATTTTAACTCCAGCCTTGGATTCCTCAAGCCCAGCACGTTGCATGATGTGTTCTGCGTACAAGTTGAATAGGTAGGGTGAGAGTATACAGCCCTGCCGTACTCCTTTCCCAATCTGAAACCAGTCCGTTGTTCCGTGGTCTGTTTTTACTGTTGCTACTTGGTTGTTATATAGATTCCTCAGGAGGCAGACAAGATGAGTTGGTATCCCCATATTATATATCCCCAAATAAATGTTATAAAGTTATAAAAGTTATAAAAAAAGTTATAAAACCCAAATAAGTTATTAAACTTCCCAAATAAATGGGAAGTTATAAATGGGAAGATTAATGGGATCAGATCACTTTGAGTAAATGTAAGCTTCTATAATTTAAATTTGGACCACAATTTCAACAACCACAATTGTTGTTAACCTCATCTGTAAATGAAGTGTTAAATTTGGAACAGACTTGGGGGTTATGAGGATAGATCATAGAAATTTAGATAGTATTATTTTAAATGTCCTGAATTTCTTGTGAGTACATTTTTGAGAACCGCAAAGCACCCAAGGTTTCCTGTTTTTGTCTCAAAAACTTTGAGGGCAGCCAAAATATAAATATCTCCTCTTTTGTGGAAATAACAAAGAATGACAACCATGCTTCTTTGAGTATGTTCAGAGAACTGAATATAAGGGCATGCCCTTACTGAACATGGATGGTGCGTAGTGTATTTTAGCATTACATCACTCTATGTCAGAAATCAAATTTTACAATAGTGCTTCCTTAATTGAGAATAACCCAACTCCCTGGAAAAGATGCTCCATCTTCCATTTATGATTTGTCTTTCACCATCCCCAAGCCCTCATGTCAGCCTCCATAGCAGTTTCCCAGAACCTAACTGAACCTGGAAGGATTAGCAAGAACTGTCCAGCTTTCCTCTATTATTCTAATGTAAGTTCAAGCATCAGGCTGTAGCCATTTGGCACATAAGTCCCTCAGCCTAATTATCAGCATTGCTTCCTGATAATTTCTTCAGAGTCATAAGTGTAAGCTCTGAATAACTACTGAGCGTTTTTCCCCTCTTGACTTGTGTTTGTTCTCATAAGCATTCTAAGGAAGCAAATCTTAAAACCATGTGTGTGCTTACCATATGTGTACCCCACTGCCCCAGTCTATTCCTAATTTTATTCCTATTTATCAATATAGGTCTAAGGAAAGAGTGTACATAATTAATAGGCATTGTACCATCCACTCTCAAACTGAAGAGATGATAGATGACTGATTGGTTAATTCTCTGGTGGGCAAACCTTTGATTTTCTTATCTTCCATCTTCAGCCACAGCCAAATTTTAGGATCAGCTAGCCATTTGTTCCATGACATTTTTCCTTTTCAGCCCTTTTCTTTCCAGGATATGCCTTCAAATGCTTTGGTGAGTTGTGTCCTGGTCTCACCCAACAGTCCATAAATCCTAATTAGTGTCATCAGCTCAGTTCATTTTAGGTCTACCAACCACCCTTACTCTGGATGGAAACCAACAGAACATAGTCCAGCCTGAACATTACTAGAGCTGTCTAGTCCATTGTAGCTATAGTAGCACATATAGCTTCCAGCCAGCTCCTCCATTACAGAGCTTCTTCTCCCCCAAATTCTCTCTGATCTTAGGGGTCATCCTGGAAGTTTTAAAGCTTTCCTCCCTCATGGCCCTCCTTCTCCTATGTCCTATTACAACTGTCCTCTATCCTCAGTTTTGTATCAGCGAAGCAAAGCACGAAGCTTAAAGAAGGTTGTTAGGGTTATTTTCTCTCCTCCCAAGACCCACTGCAGAGTTCACACAGCTGCCAGGATGCTTGCCTAGAATTCACCAAAGCTTCAGCTATGTTTTATGGACTTCCCTGTCACAAAAAGCAGCTCTAGCAAAAGGTAAAGAAGATGCTGATTCCCTGACCTTCCTCGGTAAGTGGCTACTGACTGCGCTGATGTGTGACAGCCGCACTACTCAAATGGCTATGCTTTAATGCCTCAGTATCTTCTTTATTTACTGCCCAGCAAAATTCTCTTGCTTCTTCTCCACCCTGAGGCTTCTTGTAATCAAATCCTGGGCATGTATTCTGATAGCTTCAGAATGTACTGAGTCCTCTCATTGCACTTTACGAGAACATTACCTGAATAGATGAAAAATAAATTTGAATATTGGTCATGCATGCAAAACTTAATATTGGAAAACATGAGCCAAAAGACTGAGTAATGAACCAAGGGCAGTCTGGGCAACAGAGAGAGAAATAAATCTAGGTCTATTGGAAATCTCTGGGAGATTGCTGAAGGCTGCTCGCTGCTTGTTGGATGCTGAGACTGTTTACTCTGAAGGAGCTGGTTCTCTGATGACTTCTGAAAGAGTCAGTGGTAATAAAACTGAACCACAATAATTCCGTTTGCCCTTAAAAGAATGTTTAGTTTCACTGCAGACCTGAAGACCTTTACTGTAGAACAGGCAGCAGTAGCTCAAAGATACTCAGCAACACTCTTCCTCCCCTCCCCCAGCCTCTGTTGATTGGTGGTTTTAGTACAAAATGGAACAAAAGGCATACGTAGATATTTAGGATACTGAAAGCCAAAGTGGGTAGGGGGAGGAGAAACAACAGCCATAGCCTGCCTCTGACCATGTGGTTTATAAAGAATGTTGTTATTATTTATGGATGACATTTTTAGTTTACCTTTCCTCCAGAGAGCTTAAAGCCGCATGTGCCTTCGTTTTATCTTCACAATATTCCGATGGGATAAATTAGGCTGGGTTTCACTCAAACTGCTGAGAAGCAACATAGCTTGTGTCACTTCGGCTTGATGGATTGTAGAAGCTCAGCCACTGCAATGTGTAAAGCAGGGCTTATGATTTAGTGTGTTGTGCAGATTCAGCCAGTTGTAGTTTATTTAGTAAGTGATGGCTGACAAAACAGCGCCAATTCAGCCAGTCTATAACTACTCCAAGGTCAGAGCATTGCTTTCCCTGGTCCTGGTCCTCCGAGCACCACTGAAACAATGGCTCTCCAGTGCATGAGTGTCTTGTTTTGGAGATGTATTGGCCAGAGAATATCTGACCTTTAGTAACATACTCCACAATTCCAGGTGAGACCCCCTTGTTCTAAAATAGGCTGGCCATGTGTTTTGGGGGCTTTAATGGGCGGATGCTTCCTCTTTTCTTTTTGAGCTTCTAATATGCTTGTGTAGCACCTACTCCAATCACCAAATCCAATCACCTAATAATTAGACTAATAATAAATTCAGGAAGGGGCTGAAACCAGATAGATTGCTACTGTAATGTCTACGTGGGCACATGCACATGTTGATGCATTTTATTAGTTTGAGGTTCTGTCTCAACTAGAGTGGGGAGATGCTGTCTTTCAGAGTTACTGTGTATTCTTTTCTTGCTTCAAACCACCTCACAGATCATTTAATCTCTCTTCCTTTTAGATGAAATTATGTGTCATTTGTTTACTTGGAATACAGAAAGCCAGCCCTTATGTTTCCTCTCTCCTGACCATCTTGCTGGGTTGTGGAATAGGGTTGTAGAGAGAATCCCCCCCCCTTTTTTTTAAATAAGATGCTTCATACCAGAGAGGTAACACATTTAGTTCATCCAAGATCCGCTACCTTGTCCTGGGTCTCATCCAGGAATTCCAATAGATCACTGGAAGATTCAGAGGTGATTTCTGCACACACACACTGTGTTATATGAGGCCTTGGTAAATCACAAAGCTTTTAGAAGGAGGGCAATGTTTCTTGAGAAGCAGCTGTGAAAGAATGTGCTATACAGACCTTTGTTGAAGTAAAGGTTCCCTCAAAATTCTGCACAGCCCTACTGCTGATGAAGCCCAAATCATGCCCTTGGTATACAGTTTAACACTGCACAATTTAATGTTGCAAAATTGACCTTGGGATTTCTCAGCCCCTTATGAAAAAGGCTTCTGTTATTCAACTTTATATTCAGAGATTTTGTTTTGCATTTCTCTTGGTGTTGTTTTTGAGCTGGCATTATTGCTAGATGGAATGGAGGGTGCCTGCCTATTATTTGCACTGCTGTTTTCTGTTACACATCTTTTCATTTTTGGAAACCTCCCTGGCTGCCCACACTTCTACATCTGAAAAAAAATCACCAGGAGGCTTGATTTTTTTCCTTCGGAAACTAAGTGAAGCATGGGAAGCTACGGAGGCTGCAGACTCCTAGAGTCTGCACCTTACAAACATACATCTTAGCTATCTCATAGTAGCTCTCAAGAGCAGCAACATCATACTGATATCTACCAATGAGAACTACATTGAAAATTTCTTCATTAAAATAAATGTCAAAAGCAAATTTTGTATAAGAATTGATAGGGAAAATATGCAGGATAATTTTTCTGCATAGCACTAATGCTACAGCCCAGAATTGTAAAAAGATGTCATCAAAATCTCCTCCAGAAGTAGGATAGGATCAAAACAGGGAGAACATTTTCCCAGGGACAAGCACCAGACTGTTTCCTAGATTGTCCTTCCGAAATGGGGTCACAACTAACTGGAACATATTACTTTCTTTCCTTTCATTGAACTGTAACAGATTAATTGAGGAGAGTTAAAAAAGGAAAGGACTCTGACAGTTTTTTTCAGCAACTTCATGGAGGGACAAGACAATCTGTTCATTCTCTCTCTTTTTATGTTTTTTTCTAAAGTGCTTATGAGGAAAACACACTTGTTCCACATGCCAAGTAAGCATTAATTGCTCTACGAATGATCTGCAGTTTCTAAAGGATAGAGCCTTCAGCACATTGTGGGCCTCTGAAGCATGCCAAAGACATGAGACAGCTTCATGTTATTAATTGCTTATTTGCTGATTAGATTTACACAGAATTGTCAGTCCTTCCAACCCCCAAATAATTATTCCTTACAAAATAAAAATTTATAATGCCATTAAATTTATCCCTAGCAGGTTTTCCAAAGTAAAATCTCCTAACAGTGATAAACTTTTACTGCATGTTTAATTTATTTTCCCCTGAAGTCGGGAAATGTCTTCAAGACTTAGTGTATGTTTGTGCTTTTTGGTATTATTCCTTAAATATACATAAAGATATTTAATCTATTTCTTTCCTTCCTCTGGGTCTCCGAGAAGAAGGACACTTCCAGATGTTGTTCCTCAAAGTGTTAATAGTGGGAAGGCTGTCTCAGTATAGAAAATAGGTAATTAAAGAGCTGCTTCTTCATGCAGACATTTTAAGTTACTTTTACTGTTCGTTTAATAATATCCTTTTATTTGTCAGTCCTCTTATCTGATAAGAACCCAGGTACATCCTGTCCAGTTTTGTGCCTCTGTATGTGCTATTCTTTCTGCCTGTAGTTGAAGGTTCTGACTTAGTTACTTACTGGTATTTTACATTATTTCATTCTATTATCATGGCATTTTTATTACTGTACTTTTACATTCTAAATTTCATTCTTCTTTCTTGTTATGTATCCTATATCTATACATACTTGTCAATTGATATATATGTATAATTGTATTCACTTTTTAGGTTTTACATCATTGCTTTCTGGCCTTCTGGCTGTAATAAAATTATTTGATTTGATTTGATTAATAATATATAGAGAGCTTAGAATTTCAGGCTCAGCAGCTTTTTGTGACCTGCGATTATGCTTCTTTAAAAATAGTTTGAGGCAGCCAAGAGTCACAGCAGGCAGAGCCATGACGTCATCAGGACACCTGATTGGGTGGGGCTTTGGGGACAGTTATGCATCTTATATGGGCTTTTTCGTTTGCTCTAGTTCTGTTTTGGTTCAATACCCATCATTTTGTTGACATGATTTGGGGAAGAGGAATAGGGTTGAATGTGATATTGAAGGACATACTGAGAATTTGGATTTTATCCATACAGAAATAACTTTGGATTTACTGAGGGTAGAGTATAGCAGAAAAGATCACTTTACTATAACAGAAAGAGAGTGCCACCCCAGACTGACAGTTGTGAGCTCTCTTGGCTTATGAATTGTTTTGCTAATTATATAATGGAAAGACTGTCTAAATGTAATGCTGTGTTTGAAAACTGAGCATCCACAGGGAGCATTAAAAAGTCCAGAAGCTGTGACTGCATAATTGGAGCCCTGCCCCTTTTTTACATGTACGGCATATGCATATGTTAAAAAAGGGAGGGGCTTTGATTGCACAGCTGCAACCACCAGGTTGAGTTTTTTGAACCTCCAGTGGATGCCCTGCATCCTAAACAAACATGTTTTTTGTTGATCTGATTTTTCTTTTTTCTTTCATTTTTCGTTCATTTTTTTGTTATAATAATAAAACTAAAATGATACAGTATATAAATCAATAAACCTTAAAAAATGGCAGATAGGAATTGGGAAAACTCCCTCCTTTACTTTCTTTGTACATGTTTAGGGAAAGATTAAGTCAGGCTGCCATGCTAGATGGTGGTACTTAGCTGACCTAGGCTGCAATTGAAAATTTAAGCAGGGTCGTATAAAATTTGGATTGGAAATCCTAGGATTGTAGGCTGTACTGAGAAGTTTTTAAAAAAAAAAAGTTCTTGGAAGAAGGCAGTTCCAAACCACTTTTGTTATGCTGTCAAGAAAACTACATGGATGTGCATGTTCATGAAGTCACCAGGAGTTGAACTCAATTTGAGAGTTCTTTACTTTTACCTTAGGATTAATTGACATTCTTTTTGTTTTGATTCTGGCAAAAAATCATCTACATTATTAAGCTGCTAAATTTTAGCAGCGTAATTTCTCAGGATCCTGAGATAGGGGAACCCTATCCAACTGACAAAGTTGGCCGGAGTGAAAGTAGTGATGAACGGGCTACCTTTACTTTTTTCTTTCTAATAGCCTCTTTCCTCTCTCTCCCAAGCAACTGGTTTGCCAAGGAAAGGCCATATAGTTCTAATCAGAGGCATGAACTCATTTCTTGCAAAGGACTTTTGAAATTAGGCTGAGAGTTGTATGGCATTAGATGGAAGGTTGCCTGTATCCTTGGGACTAAAGGTTGCCCACTCCTGTTGTAGGTCAAATGAATGAGGATTCAGCTTCATTCCTTAAAACTTCTTAGAGTTGGAAAGGTGGAAGCAGCATAAAACATCTGTAAGGTATGTATGTATGTATTTCCACATTCTGAGTGTAGAATTCTGAAAATTAATTCAGAGTGCCTCTTACTTGAAAATTGCATAATTGGGGGTAGGAAATGGTAGATGAATTTATTTTCTATCTCATTTGGGGGGAACAGAGGCTATGGAGTTATGGAAAATTCCATCCTGATCAAGGCATATTCACAGTAACATCTGTACAGTCCTGCTTTCTTTCAGTGTCTAGTTTGGGGCTCAAACTGATATATCAAGGTATAAAATAATGACACATTTAAACCCTATAAAAGCAAATAATCAAAATTGTGGGCATAAAAACAGTCTTAATGAGAGAAATAATAAAGGAAGATTACACACACAATGTGGCAGTTCAGCGGTCAACAAAGGTTTTAGCTATTTAGATGTTAAAAAACAGAAGCCTCTGGGAACTACCCCCAAGGAAACTTCACTCATTCCATCAGCACTGGTGAGCCAAAGTGTACCTAGGGGGAATTAATTTGGGGAAACAGCTATTTCTTGAAATAACATGGGTGACTCATAAATAGTTGTCTCTGCTGTAGTCCCTGGCTTATCCTTAATTGTCCTGAGCTTTGTTTGGTGGACAGTTGGGATATACATTTAATAAATAATTAGCCATAATCATCTAAACATGTTCTGGTCCAAATAAGTGATCGTGCCTAAGGCAAAACACATTTATATAAATGCGCTGGCCCACAGCGATAGGTCTGTGGCACTGTAATCTGGGTAAGCCACCAGATGACTCCTCCCTACTGAGTCTGAGGCAAATAGTGTTGCTGAATCAGCCCAGCCTGCAAGTGACATTTTAAAATTTAAAAATACCCAGAATGTTAATTACAAATGCTGACTTTGGGGACATGCTGATAAGAAGGATATTAAGATAGTGAAGAGGCTGCTCCCAGAGGGCCTCCCCACACAGTCCACTGGTTGTGCTCCCAAAATGGCCACATCCAGTTGGTTCACTTGCCAGTTCTTGAATGAAAAAAAACCCAACCTTGTTCTAAAAGAGCATGCAATGTAGCTACTATTATCTTGACTGATACGCTAGCACTCCAATACTTTTGCACCAGCTGATTGTTAGTGAATGGGATGGTTGCAAATGGAGGGTTGGAGGGAGAAGATGGAGCAGGAGTATCATTATGAGGACAAGGATATCATCTTCTCTTCTTTCTCACGATGATAAATTACTATCTCTCATAAAAGGAGTTGGGGGGAGGAGCTAGGAGGCCCAAGAAAGCATATTGCGTACCTCATGCTAGTTACATCATACTGCATATGTGTACACACATGTACACATGCATTCATACATAATGCAATTGATACATTTCTGCCCTATAAGAGAGCTAAATAGTTTAATCTTACATTGATAGATGCTGTAGCAGTCACAAGGGGAAATAGGAAGAGTTATAAGCAGGAAGAAAGGAGGGGGGAATCAACACTGGTTTGTAGCAAGTAGGGAAGATGGGGAATCAGGCATACAAATCAATTTAATGTTCCGGATTAAAGGCTGATTCATGTAATTAGGTTCTCATTATTCTATATAAGTTCCTGTTAATGTCAAAGATCAAAATAAGCTGAGCATGTACCAAGATGTGCTTTCCTGTAGACATTCCATCTTGCTACAAAATCCTCAGTTGTTTTTTTTTTCTTTAAAAACAGATTTGATTTCCTAACCTGATTGCAGTGGTTGGGATACTAAATTGAAACATAAAATCAGTGAAGGTTTTGGGAGTGAAGGAAATTAATTAGAAATTATCAATTGCAATAAATGAAACATGTTGATGAATTATGTTTGTTATCTAGGAGTCTTGAAACAGAAAAGATTCAATTAAATGAAGGAAGCAATGCAGCAAAAAGAAAAATGTTAGTACATTCCTTTACAGATTTTAAAGAACTATTAAATAAGGGAGCGTTGTAGTTTGAATGAATGGCAGCTGTTAAGTGATTCTATGCATGTAATATAGCCAATGGATCAAAGATATTTGCCAGAAAAACAAGGCATGCAACTAGTCTTTCATACTACCCCAGTTATGAGCAGCATGTATGTTAGGAGTTATTACTATATTCATGTGGTGATTCCACTCTAGAACTGCCAATATTCAAAGTCAGACAAAGTAAAACAATTGGTATCTGCATCATGATTCTATCCCGGACCACCTTTGGACTTTTTATCTGATCCAGATGCCCCGGTTTGGTACCAGGATGTTTGATTTCAGGAGTTAGCAAGAATAATTCCATGTAATTGGTAAAAAAAGTCAGTCTTCTGATTTTAAGGAATTGATCCAGGGTATGAGTATGTTACCTATGTCGCTATATGGTCTAGTTTTAATTATAAGCTTAAAGATTTAATTAATTTTACATAGGTTTTTAAACTTATGTGGATACTTCCTTCTTTTAATTAGCTTTTTAAAAAAATTATGTTTAGTTCATTTTAATTACTATAACATATTTAGGGTTTTTTTCCTGCACTATATAATTCACTGTTTAATGTCATTATTTTATTTCTCTTTCTCGCCTTCTCTCTCTCTCTTACACACACACACACACACACACACACACAGACACAGACACACTCAAGAGTTAACAATGTCCAGGTCATGATCTTAACTGTCGGCATTCCTTCCACAAAGGCATGAAACAGTTAATCCAAGAAACAAGTCTTGAAAGAGCTCTAATAAAGGTATTTGTTGGAGGGAACGAATAAGGTTAGAACAACAGGGGCTTTAATTTCAAATGAAGTGTCTATTCAACAGTAATTATGGTGGCCAACATCTTTGAACATTTTCTTATACTCGAAAGGGCCTGGAAATGATGGGCCAGCCTGGTGCTTTTGTAAAGGTGGGGCAGTCTGCATCTGCTTCTTATTTTGATAACTTAATCTCATTATTAGTCTGAGAACTAACTTTCACACCAATTCTAAGCTAAGAATCTTAGATTTGCATTTAGTGTGGTGAGCAAAGGGCTGTTATTCCCTTCCTTGTCTCAAAAAGGACCAGATAAATACTGAGCTGCAACTTGCTGACTGGCTGGGTTCATATACTGTATTCTATCTATCTATCTGTCTATCTATCTATCAATCATCTATCATATTTCTTTACCACCCATCTTGTGTTGCAACAACTCTGGGCAGTTATATTATGCTAAACCCATAGTGATTTATTCAACTAGCCATGTTTTCTTAAAAAGCCATGGCTTAACATATGAACCCAACCACAGTGAATATTTGACAGCTCACGTGTGCTAGTTCAACAAAATAAAGCTTAGAATTGCTACAGTCTAGACATGGCTCATCAACTGATTCCATAATTACAACTAATCCAATAATAATTCATTAAAAGATTACCAAGTTTAATTAAAAGTTCCAGAGGGGATCTGGATTCCTACACTCAGGTGTCATGCGCTGCCTACTACTGAGTAAAACACAGACACTAATTTAGGGAAGATCAGGTTCTGGTTTATTTCAGCATAGTGCATAGCTAGAAAAAGCTGAGAGTGAAGGGAGCGCGCCGGTACGGGGTTTAAATAGCCCGCGCCGGTCAGCGCCCCCCCCACCTTGGGTTGTGTCATCCCCCCAAGTCCTGTAGGCTTCGTTGCCGGTAGGTGAGTGGTCGCGGGGCCCCTGCTGGTGCCCCGGGCTCCTCTCGTAATCGTTTTCTTCCTCCGGCCGGTGATTGCTGTCAGCTGGGCGATATCCTTTGCGTTCCTGCTGACAGCTCCAGGTGTGCCTCGTGATCCGCCCAGTCTTTGTCACTCTTTCTTCCCCCTTTGTGTTCTCTTGACTGGTTTTTCTGGCCGGGGTCGTTCCCTTCTCCTCGGGGTTTGTGTCTGTTGTTGTGCGTCGCTTTGCTTATCTTTTAATCCCTTGCTCTTATTTCCGTGGTATTGTTATGTGTGCTGTTGTGCTGATGCATTCAGCTCAACGGTGCTCATGACATCAGGGGAGGGCAATAAGAGACAGAAACACTATTTGGCATTTGCAAGGGCAGAAGGCCAGCTGTACTTGGGCTTGTTTAGTTGGTGACATCAGCAGATGATTGAAGTTATTGCTGGTACATGAAAAGATTGCTTTTCAAGTTGTGACCTTGAACACAAATGTGGATCACCAAATATAATTATTTATTTCAATTTATACCCTGCTGTTCTGCTCTGGTAAGTATTCAAGGCAGGGCTAAATGCATCAATGTATTAGGAGATGTCATCACTGTGCTGGTTTTACCTAATCTTCATCCAAGTCCTATCCCCACTCTCATTTTAACTGCAATAGAATTAATTGCAGGGAACGAGACTGAATGGCCGTGTGTGAATTATCTCTTGGTTTTTCTATGCGTTTAAATGTAAAACATCTACTGAGAAAGACCCAAAGGTGTAAGCAAGCTGTAACATGAGGTTTTCTTGATGTACCAATATACAATTGCCCCAGAAATTTTTGGAAAAGAAATGGGGAGATGGTTATTACTAAATAGATCTATTTCTATTCATGGCCATTTCAATGTAACAGAGTACTCAGTTGCATGGCCTGAAAATTCCAGATGTCAGGAAGGAGTTGATAATTTCATAATACTTCATAGCTGAAAGAACAACATCTAAGTTAAGAGTTTGCTGAAGGAAATGCATTCTAAACTTCTTTAATCAAAGCATCAATAACTTAGGTAATCTATAAGTATATTACCTTTTCTAACAGAAGCAGCAACACAGAAAGTACTACGCAACAACTGGAAGTACGAAGTGAAATGGGCTAAAGAGAGAGAGGGAAAGAAATCTTTAATCTTTTCTCATTGCATCTAAGAGCTGCGTTTTGATTACAAAGGCAGTTTTTTGACAATGTGAACTAGTTAGCATCTTGTAATGGTCTTGCTCCAGCTGTGATGGCGGAAGAAGGAACACACAGTCCCTTTTTTCCCACTCAGAGCAACTGCTCCATCTGCACAATGGAAAGCAAGTGGCATCGAAGTGACAATTCCTTATTTATTGACTAGCTTGCCCTTACTGAATTTCCTGCTAACAAATACAACCTGAAAGCGCTGTTGCTGCAACGGCAAATGTAAACTCATTCTGCTGAAGAGAACTTGCAAAATGATGCCAGTCTGCAACGTTAAGCTTAATTTAATCATTATTGATGTTTGTCAGTATAGGGAAAGGAAGCTAGGCTTTTGTATTTTCAGAGCTGTGGGAACACCTATTTTCTTGTTCCTGAAACTAAAATGTAAATTGATATCAGTGACACCTTCTACTAGCAAGTGCACTTACTCTGTAAATTCCTCTCAGACTGGCTTTGAAATGCACACTCGGTGGCTAAAAGGCCTTGTCTAATTTTTTAACCTTCTTTTGTTTCTTCCCCATGTTGTACTTTTTGTCACATAGCAGTCTGGAGAATCCAAAAGTTCATATACTCTTTTGTGTCATGCAGGGTAGACTCAGTAAAGCTATTATCCAAATATGCATCCAGAAAATGAATCCAAGTCCTATCCCCACTCTCATTTTAATTGCAATAGGATTAATATGCAGGGATATGAGACTGAATGGCCATGGCTGAATTATCTCTTGGTTTTTCCATGTGTTTAAATGTAAAACATCTACTGAGAAACTTTAATACACCCATTTTTTCCCCCAGAAAGACAACATTTAGCAACTAAAGACATTTCTAAAAAGGTTTATGAGCTTGCAAAGAACACATGAGAAACAGAACAAAGGAATGCACTAACAATTATAAAATTTAAACTATTACTGATAGTACTTCTCACTAATAAGCATGCCTATTTATTTATTTAACTGAATTTCGAGGCTCCCTGGCTCCCTAATGACTTGGGGTGGCTTGCAGATAAAAAAACAGTACCTGATTCCAAACTGACAGATGGTCTCCCCCAGCAGTTTCATGTTGATATTAAATAGAAGGGGAGAGAGTGTTGAACCCAGTGAGTGAATGGGGACATGATCTCTCCCCACCTGTCAACACTGATTGAAGCTGGTCAAAGAAAAAGGAGGCGAACCACCATAAAATGATGCCTTCCACACCAACTGCTGAAGGTGATCCAAAAGGATACCATGGTCAATGGTACTGAAACCACTGAGAGATCAAGGAGCACAAGGATGAACACACCAGTCCCACCCTGGCTCTGCCACAGATCATCAGCATTTGCAATACATGCAGTCTCCATACTAACCCCATCCTGAAATCCAACTGAAATGAGTCCAGATAACCTGCTTCTTCTTGGGTCCTGTGAAGCTGAAGCCTGACCATCTTCTTTACCACCTTCCCTAAAAAGGGGGGGTTGGAGACTGGATGGTAATTGTCCAGGACCATTGGGTCCAATGCTGTCCTCTTGAGGAAAGAGTGCACCACAGCACTCTCCATCAAATCAAATCAAATCTTTATTATGGTCATAAACTAGCATAACTCTCCTTCAGGGCCAAGAGGATCACCTCCTCACTCAAAGGGACTGATACCACCTCATGGACCCAACCTGTCCCAACCTGTCAGCCTTATCAGGTAAACTAGACCAAGACACAGACATTTATTAGAACAGCTATTGTAACAGAAACTTCCAAGTCTAAATGTATTTCCTTTCCTCCCTCTTTTAACTTTGTAAGAATTGGCAGGGTGGTGGTGGTGGTTCTTATCCTCCTTTAGGCATGGAAGTCCACTGGGTAACTTTGGGCCAGTCACTCCAGCTTTGTCCTACACTGGGAACTTGAAAAATATCTGTCTACCAAGCAGGGCCACAACTGGGGGGGCAAGCGGGGCATGTGACCTGGGCGCCGTGCTGGAGGGGGCACCAAAATGAGCACAGAATCCATGCTTGCCCCGGGTGACACAGACCCTAGTTGCGGGCCTGCTCCCAAGCTGCACTGGACCAGTGTGGTAGATTATGATACATAACCTTCAGTGAAGAGGCCTTCATTCTGCAGTGGATTGAATCAGGCTGATAATAATAATAATTCGTAATAATAAGTGTACAGTATATGTGAATGACGTGTGTATACCCATACACACATCTCTCTCTCTTTCTATCTCCCACTAGAAGACCTGAAAGACCAGGTTAGGGACAGTTCGTCATGGAGAAAATCTATGTGGTTGCTCAGAGTTGACACTGACTTGATGGCACATAATCAATCAATCAAATAAAATCTATACATATGTCCAGTGAGACTTGCCCATAGGATGGAATGTGATTGGCCATTCCTTCCCTGAAAGATAAAGACAGGAGGGCAGGGCCTCAGCAGAACTGTCCAAAAGGAAGGATGTAATAACTTGCAGTCCAGACCAAATACCTGTAAACTGTTATCAAAGAGTCTTCAGGCTGGAAGGGATTTGGCCTGGAGTCAAGACAACATGAGCACAAAACTGGAGCAGCTTAAGGGTGCAGTGCACATATGTCCTGGATAAAGGATATCTCCTAACTTTCTTTCCAGAGGTAAAGCAGTGACTGAAAATGAGTCACTTTGTAAAAAAAACAAAAAACAAAAAACCCCACATCTATCCTTATTTCTCTTCTTGCTAGGTATATAAAGTCAGCCTTTTGGGGTTGGGGAACAGTAACTCTCACCAGTAACAGACAGGAAGGGTCCTGCACAAATGAAGGTGTCAAGAATTTGAAAGGAAATGTGTCAAAAAGCTGCTTTTCATATATTAAGATTGACAAAAGGTTGTGGGATGACCAGTCCCTTAGGGTGGTAAATGTGGAGCGAACATGAACTCTCTGTGCAGTTTTCCTGTGTGCGAGAGAAAAGGAAGGTATGGATATTAATCCTTATGCTAAGTTACAAAAAGGATCCTGACTAGGAAATACATTACACATTCGAAGCAGGGGATATTTGATGGAATTGCTCAGTGCGCTCCTTCATTCATTCCTTCACGCTTCCCTCTAGAACTATAGAGCTTCTAATGGCTTCAAGGCAAGCAATTGAACCTGGTCATGCAGGAGTTAAGGGAAACTGCTAAATGGGGAAAGGGGGAAGAAAAACATTAAAAATTATTAGTGACTACAGTATTATGGGGTATAATATAGGACACCTAGCAAGCCAAAGCCTCATATAATTGACAAAGAATGTCAGTGAATAAGGAATGACGATCAATAATTAATTTTACCTTCATTTTAATACTTTAGCCCTAGACAGATTTAGTGCAAACTGGGTGTAGTAAAATGCTGATTTAAATTCTGGTTTTTTGAAGTGTTATGATGGGACTAGAAGAGATGGTTTCCCCCCTCCCTTAATGACTCCACATTCCATGCCTGTAAAAAGCTCAAAAAACAGATCAGCTGGAAAAAGGCAGAAATGATCCTGTTCACAGATATACAGTTTGGCATCTGTTACTATTTGATGTTTGAAGAAAGGGGAAAGCTTTATGGAGCTACAAGACCTTGAAAAAATGAAGTGGGAAGACAAGCTAATTTTAGAGGAACACTGAATAAAAAGTTGATATATAATGGACCTTCTTAGCTAAGCAGAAGGCCATAACTGATGCAGCAGACTTGTAGACAACATAACATAGTCCAGCTTTTCTCAACCTTTTGAACCTGGAGGAACCCTTGAAATATTTTTCAGGCTTGGGGAACCCCTGCACATTCAGGCTCAAATATAGGCCAGAAGTTACAAAATTATTATATTTGTTTCATGTGTAGACCTGCATATGTGCATTAACAGTGTCCTTAAACTAAAAATAAAGAATGAAACTTACCTCTTTAATGGAAAGTTGTCTCAATTTGACATAATGTTTTGCATAAATCATCATCTTCCAGGGAACCCCTAGTGACCTGACACAGAACCCTGGTTGAGAAACTATGACATAGTCAGTCCTAGTTTACAGCAAACAGCTGATGAGTGATTTCTGAATTAATGGTTTACTTGACTATGTTATTTGTGAGATGAGAATGACACGTCTTTAGAGGGTATTTCCTTTGGGTAATCTTTGGATGTTAGGAGAAGCTTCTGCATTTCTGCATTTCTGTTTTGATCCGAAGCACAAGCTCAAGATGTAAAGAAATGTAGCAATAATATTATGAAAAGAATTATATGCATTTCCTCTGCATGTTAGGCATGAAGTGTAGAAAGAAGACATACAAGTTATCTGCTGTCTATATGTGTAACATCTGAAACTGGCTTCAAGCATTCTCTGTTCCCGTGTCCCAACACATACGGAGAGAACCAGGCAGGAACCACTGTCCTAGATTCCAGTATTTAAGTCAGCTTTTCCAAACTGTAGTCTTGTAGACCTTTTGGGATTATGACTTCCAGAATCTGTGCTGGCTGGAAGTTTTGGGAGTTAGAGTCCTGATGCATCTGGAAGACATTGTATTGGGAAAAGCTGGTCTACCGTGGTAAGGTGTGCTTCGTATGTGGGTGGGTGAGGTTGATCATATTAAGTCCATGGAGCAAATAATAACAACAGCACCAAAATAGTAACTTGTGCACTGTGATATCATCATACAGTATGAATGCCATTTTTATGTACTTGCCTAACTCCACTGTTTGAAGTGTGTTTGTATTATGCAGCAGACCGAATTCAACATGGACTACTATCCCACTTACTTTATCACCTTAGGATGAAAATAGAGGAAACTGGGATTTGTTTCAACTTCTAATTGTTTCCTATGATAGAATGCTCAAACATGTTTGAGTTTAGTTCCATCAGGACAAATTCTTCTGTACCTGTATAGCATTTTATTCCACCCTTACAACAAAACATTTTTTTTTCAAGTTCATGCCAGCCATAATCAACCAAATACTTCCAGCTTTTCTGCATGACTGGTAAGTTCTACAGGAAGAAAAGCTGACCAGTAATACTTCATCATGTTAGAAATATTGGGTGGGACACCTGATTTGGACTGAGACTAGTTTAAGCAATATGATACAATCAATTGTATGCCCTCACCTTCTCCTTTATCCTGCCATATTTATTCTGAAGATATTTAGTAGAATTCGGGTAAACAAGTGCACGAGTCAAATAAGGAATGGAATTAAAATAGCTGCAGCTGAAGTTACAGGTTGCAAATCTTTTTAAAGCCCTGTTTGCATAATAGTTCAAGCCTTTCTCAATTTTCAAAGTGATGGTGAATTCTGATGCAAATGAAGTGTTAATGTACACATATGCAGCAGCTCATGCGAAAAGGCTGTCAGATTCATTTTGGAAATATGTTAGGATCAGGTTTTTGTACCTGCGTTGTGGCGGGTATGTGATCATGGCTGGGCACCCACATATCTTCTGCTTGTCTTTGGCTGTGTGGCTATGTGAGTAGGCTAAAAATAGTCACATGTCTTGGGCATCTTTGAATAAATCACCCAGCCAGGATTACTGTTATTGCCACAGTTACTTTGGGTTGTTGTGACTGTTGATGCAAATCTAGCAATAGAACTTTTAACACAATCTACCCTAGTTTTGTAAGATAGAATAATTCGTCTTTGATTTTTTTTGTTTTTTTTAGGCTTCATTGGGATGTTGGCAGCTTGAGTTAAAATATGGTGTCTGGCAGGTTTTATCACCCTAGAGCCATCACTTTGCTTCCTCTTACGTGCAACAGAATATCTCTGCCCTGTTTTCTTGATTGTAGGGCGGCTCCTACCCTATCAAAGAAATCCACTCAGGGAACAATTTTCAACAATTAATCCTGTGGGTCGAATATTTGCTGTGTGGACTAACTTTGTCCTTTTGGTGCTTAAATTTATCTTTCAAGTACTTTTTGGGGTTGGTTGGTTATAATACCTGAAAATGGTCATTTGGCAGGTACTGAAAAACAGACCTTCTCTGTGGCTGTACCCATCCTTTGCAAGGCTTTTCCCATTGGCACTTGATACCAATTCTGATGTGTTTTAGGATGTCTCTTTCATATGGAATCAGTAGTAGGCGGAATACTTTGATTTTAATTGTTTTAGAAGTCCCTGCTGTTTATACTTGTATGTTGTTTTGTATTTTTAATGCTTGCTTTAATTTTGAGCATTTGTGTGCCACTTTAGAACATCTTTTTACAATGATAATAGGGATATAAGTTAAATACATAAATAAAATAATCATTATTGTAATCATTATTGTAAACCACCCAGAGTCCCTCTTTCAGGGGGAGATGGGTGGTGGCAAAATGTGATAAATAAATAAATAAATTACCAAAGGGCACTAAAGAATGTGCGTGCATCAAGGCATTTTAAACGTTGATCAGCCATTATGCCTATTGTCCACTTTAACCTGATGGAGTCTCGATTTACTAGTTAAATTGAAAAGTGTTCATATTGCAGAGTGTATCTGGTAGCCAATAAGTTCCTTTGCAGTTATGTGTGGAACTTATGGATATTATGGATCTTAGCATCAAGGGCTTCTTTTCAAGTCAATAATGAGCTTCATGCTGATGAAGACCTGGAGTTTCCTGAATGCTGTGGATATTTCTGCTATGGATATTTATAGCATTTATTTATAGCCAATAGGCATCTGCACAGGCATTATTTATTGGAAGCATTTTAATATTTTTGGCTAAAAAAGGCTTCCATGTAAATTTATATTCAATCCATGAAAGAAAGACCATCCTTTCCCACAGGTTTATAATCTAAGTAATCATGTCATGTAAGGAAAAAAGAAAGGAGAAGAAGAGGGGGGAAAAGCGTAAATATGAATCTTTAAAGTGAAATATTATTGCTTATTTATGACTGATATCTAGATTCTGTCCAGATCACAAGCCTCAAGGATCATCTTAATATAAGGAAAAGAGGATCTTGGTGGAGCTCATCTTGCTTCCCATTAAATCTCTGTTGCATTAACAAAATAATTGCTGTTGGATGCTACTCCTGCATGGTGCCCACTTTGGCAAACCCCAGACTGTGCCATCACTTCATGTCTCCCTTTTGTAAGGGCATAAAGTCTGCCCCTGCTCTGTCTCCACTCAGAAGGGGTGGCTTTTTCCTAACCCTTCTGAGTGGCAAGACCCTCTGTCTTGCTGTGTTCCCAGGCCAGTGCTGCATTTTAATGGTTTTTGTTAGTTGGATTACCAGATCATACAATTTCAAGAAATTTAGTATTGATCTGAAACTGCAATTTAATTTGTCTAATGGTCAGCATATGCCATGTTGGTATATCACTGGTTGAATGTGATTATATTTCAGGCAGTATTAAATAAAAGTTATGCTGATCAATAAAGCTGGTGAACAGTTTAAACTTAGTCAAATTTGTGTGACATCTAAAACATGCCTCAATGTCAGTTTATTGTATTGTGCTTGGAAACATGGCGCCAGTCTGTCATCCTGATGACATTCTAGAAGGCATTGAAAACTCAGTTATTCTACCATGCCGTGGGGTAGGACAGTGGTGAGCCCCTATAAAATTTGGTTTTGACTTTATTGTTGTGGCTTTTAATAGTATAAAGTGCCCAGAGTCATTGGAAGTTGGACTTAAAAAAAATGAAAGGAGGAAGGGAGGAAGGCAGGCAGGCAGGCAGGCAGATCCAGCATGAGCAAAACCATATTTGGAGAACTATGTGAAATCATCTTAAACAAGACTACTAATTGCAGATGTATTTTAAAAAAGTGTTGTGTGCATTACTTCAGGAAAGATGAATATCTTGTTGAGGTGGTCTCTGTTCTTTCAGCGTGAAGACAGGGACCCTGACATATTGCAAGTGCTCCAGCACTCCAGGGCTAAAAACTCTGAAGTGCTTCAGATACACTACTTATCTCAGAAATGGGTAACCTGAGGGCCACAGGTTGTCCCCTGGTTCCCTTTCTTGTGGTGCCACAGCTCCACCACATTACTTGGTGGTTTGCTTTCAGGTTTTAGCTGAGCAGTTGCTGCTCTTAAATAATTAATGACCTTTAGTACCCCATACAACCAATGATGTTTAGTAGCCAACTGTTTCCTGAGATTGCTAGTAAAAGCTTTTATTTGAGAAGATAAAAAGTACTCTTGGCATGAGGTGGTCTCATAATACAGTGGCAAGAGTAAGCTAGCATGTGGTTTGCGATCAGTGGTCTGAAAAGATTTTAGGCAGGAGATTGTCTAAAGCACCACTGTCTGCCCTGCTTCTTTACACTATTCTGAATGCTTGTGCTTTTTTACCATTCATCCCACTTAAGAAGAAAGAAAGAAAGAAAGAAAGAAAGAAAGAAAGAAAGAAAGAAAGAAATACATACACACATACACATACACACATACACACATACACACATACACACACACTGACATTCACAGTCTTCTCCCAAGTGACAGGAAAGGAACATACATAGTACTAAAACATGGCACACCACTATCTGTAAGCTGAGCTATAGAATCCAAAGGCTTGCACCTTGTTTCGCAGTAACCTCTTTGAATTAATTTTCTTCCTGGGTGAGTAGCTAGTCAAACTATCAGGAATGAAAAAGGCATTACAGTATACCCCACTTATGAACAGAAAGAAATAGAAGCAAGCTTGGTGTTTGTTAATGCATGCACACTTCTTTCATGCTATATGAAAGTAAGATTTCTTTCGAGTCCAGTTCAGCCCCTTATAATGATATGGGCACATCACACGAAGGTTTTTTGGCAATAGTGCAGAAGTGGCTTGACACTGTCTTTTCCTGGGATGTTTTTCAACTTCCCAATTTAGTTTACAGTCCTGGTGTCTTGTACCTTGAAGTAAAGTCCTGCACTGACTGATAGTTTATAAGCTTCCCTTCAGAATTGAAACTGGATGCCTACTGTTGAAGTTGGAAAAAACCCTTCCAGCTCTATGGTAATACTGAATTGGGCGAAGGATAAGTATTTGAATCAGACTTATCTGTAGCTTAATTAATTTTTATGTTTACAATAGCCAAAACTAAATGTATCATTAATAGAACTCCAGATTGAATGGTTTGTTTGAAGATGTACAAGATGGGTGATTGTTTTCAACCTATTATTATTATTATCATTATATACGCAACAACATGAAATCACAACTGCCATGTCTTTAGCAAATGAATTATTTGCATTGAGTTCTTCCCAAGAACCTAGGATGTCATAATGTATCAGTGTATTATTATTATTATTATTATTATTATTATTATTATTATTATTATTATATTTTTATCCTCCTCGTCTATCGTCTATCGTCTATCGTCTATCGTCTATCGTCTATCGTCTATCTAACTCAAGGCAGCAAACATCCCTGCCTCCTATTTTCCCCACAACAGCAGCTCTGGGAAGTGGGTTCGGCTGAGAGAGAGTGACTGGCCCAAAGCCACCTAGCTGGCTTTCATGCCTCAGGCAGAACTAGAACTCACCATCTCTCCTGGTTTCTAGGCCAGCATCTGAACCACTACACCTAACTGGCTCTCATAATATATATGCAATAAGTTAAACGTAAGATGTGGGTGACATAAATCATAATCCTTATCTATCCTACACACAGCATGGATACCAGAGTTTTCTTCTACCCCAACATATAATATTTCCTAAATGTACATATGAGCTGTGTTGCATGAACTTCTACCTCCTCTAAACAAACATTTCACTTGCATCAAAATTCATAGTCACTTCTAAACTCCAGAAATGGCTTCAACTATTATGCAAAGCAAGGCTTTAGGATATTTTCCAATCTGTAATTACAGCTGGGGCAGATTTAACTCAATTCCCAACTGGATTCTTACACTTTTTAAATAGCATTCAGAGTGCCATTGGAATAAATATTGCAAGATGCAGCAGAAGGCAACATTTGAGGTGTGAGACAGAGCACATATCATACATCTCCCTTAAACAGTAAATATTTTTTGTATTCCAGTAGAAGTAGAAACATTCTTTTCAATTTCAATTTCTATTTCAACAGACTGTAACTTTGGTTTATGGTGAGAAACCTGGTTCCCAAATCTCTCTCTCTCTCTGTCTCTCTCGTCCCCTCTCCCTCTCCCTCTCCCTCTCCCTCTCCCTCCATATATATGAAAAGTATATTGAACTAATAAAAATGAATGTTTCTTAGCCTAAATAATGAGCTGCCATATGTATGATATTAATACAACTTTCTATAAATGGAAAGAGAAGTTAAGCATACATGCAAGTTAAACAATTATTAATTGAATTTAGGGACAGGGGAGAAGTTCAGTCCATAGATCCCTTTCCCCTGTGAGTAAATATCATACTTTTTCAGGAAAACAAAGCCAACAATTTTAATTCCATTTCAATATGAATAGTAATTTCACTCAGGATTCAGGCTGGACTAAGTACTGAGACAGCATTGGTTGCACTTGTGGATGACCATCCTGGCCCTCCTGGATCTCCCAGTGGCATTTGATTCCATCAACCATGGTATCCTGCTGGAGTGCTCCAGGGGTCAGGAGCAGGGACATTGTTTTGCAGTTGTTCTCCTCCTTCCTCCATGGCCACTACCAGTTGGTGCTGTTGGGCGAGGAAAGGTCCAGCCCATGCCCCTTGCTATGTGGGCACCTCATGGCTCAGGTTGCTCTTCTCTCCGATTTAACACTTATGTGAAGCTGCTGGGTGAGGTCATTTGGCAGCATGGGGTTCAGTATCATCAGTACACTGATGATACCCAATTATACATCTCTACCCCATGCCAGACAAGTGATGCTGCTCAGGTGCTGGCTCCGTGCCTGGAGGCTGTAAGGGCCTGGATGGGGAGAAACCAGCTGCAACTCAACCCTGGCAAGATGGCGTGTTTGATGGGTTTTGACTGCCCAGGGGCAGGAGAGTTGACATCTTTGACTCTGAACAAGGTAATGTTTCCCCAGACGAAATTGGTGTGCAATTTGAGGGGCCTCCTGGACTTGTGATATGGGACGCGGTGGCGCTGCGGGTTAAACCGTTGAGCTGCCGATCAGAAGGTTGGCGGTTCGAAACTGCGCGGTGGGGTGAGCTCCCGGCTAGTCCCAGCTCCTGCTCACCTAGCAGTTCGAAAACTTGCAAATGTGAGTAGATCAATAGGTACTGCTTTGGCGGGAAGGTAACGGCGTTCTGTGTCATCATGCTGGCCACATGACCCGGAAGTGTCTATGGACAACGCCGGCTCTAAGGCTTAGAAACGGAGATGAGCACCGCCCCCTAGAGTCGGACACAACTGGACTTTACGTCAAGGGAAACCTTTACCTTTACCTTTTTACTGGACTTGTGGGTCCTGCTGGAAGAGCAGGTGGCAGCTGTGGCCAGGGGGGCTTTGTACAAATTCATCTGGTATGCCAATTGTTCCCATTCCTGGACAGGAGGGCTTGCTCACAGTCAATCATGCCTTAGGCATTTCTTGATGGGATTACTGCAACACCGTCTCCATGGGGCTGCCTTTGAAGACCATCCAGAAGCTCTAACTAGTCCAGAATGTAGTGGCACATGCAGTTCTGTGTGCCCTGTGGTTCACCCAGGTTACACTGCTGTTGTGTGAGCTCCCAGTTGCTTTCTGGGTGTAATTCTAAGTGCTGGTTATCACCTTTAAATCCCCATATGGCACAAGGCCATATTATTTGCGGGACTGCCTCTCCCTAAGGATGTCTGCTTATCCTACTAGGTCAGATAGGGCAGGTGGGCTCTATGTCCCCTCCCTTAAATGCTGTCATTGGATGGGACCTCGGAAGTGTGCTTTCTCTGTAGCCACCCCAGACGTTTGGAGATTTGAGAGACCCCTACCCTTTTAGCCTTCCAGAATGCCATGAAGACCTGGCTCTTCCCCCAAGCTTTGGGCTAGAATGGGGGTTGAGCTAGGAGGTTGATAGCTGGTTGGTCTGGTACCTGTTGGGAAGGGTTGTTCTGTTTGTATTGGTTATTGTGAGCTGCATAGAAACACTATGTGAGATAGGTGGGCATACAAGTTCCATAAAATAAATAAGTAAACAAACTCCTAAATAATAATACATTAATTAAGCTATGAAGATGCATAGCTTAACTTGTGTGGACATAATCATGTTGCTCGATTCCAAGGATTACAGGTTCTCTACTGTCAAAAATAACAGTCTTGGGGGTGGAGAGTATTATTTGGAGGCAGTAAAAAACAACTGTACATATCCTCAGGGAACAACAAATGTTTTCTCGGGCTGAGGAACTCTCTCTTGTGCATCTGTGCTGACCCATTCACTCTGTGGCCTAATCCACATTTCCCAGAATCATTCATTTCCTCCCTGGATTTGTTGTGTCAACTTTTTTGCAGGTAGAAAGATTTGCTTGAAAAAATACGTTTGTCACCAGAAGGATGAAGCGTTGAAAGAAGGGCCCGTGGAATCCGTAAAGAAACCTCTTTCTCAATATTTCAGGAGCAGAACTAATTTCTTCTACTTCTTTGGAAGCTGCAGTTCAGACACCTGATCCAGGTACCTGATATATCTTGTTTATTTATCCACAATTTTTAAAATGTGTGTGCTGCCTGACTCCCAATGATTCTGGGTGTCAGGCAAGTAAGAACACTTTTTAAAACATCCAATAAGAAACATAAATAAAGAATAATAGATAGCACAAACTGGACAGGAACGGAAAAAAAGAAACAGGCCCACACAGTCCAAGGGGGCCCCACTCAACTTTGCTAGAGGCCTGGAAGGACAGCTAGGACTTCAAGGCCCGTCAAAACACCATCCAAAACCTGTGACAGTGGTATTGCTGCTATGTGATAGGGCAGTGTTTCTCAACTTTGGCAACTGTAAGATGTGTGGACTTCAACTCCCAGAACTCCCCAGACAGCATGGCTGGCTGATGAATTCTAGGAGTTGAAGTCCACACATCTTACAGTTGCCAAGGTTGAGAAACACTGTGATAGAGTAAAAAAATGGAACAGTTCAGATGTGCAAGGCTGGGATCTTTAGAAGGAAGAGTTTACTTAAGAGACTGGAGATTCTCTTAAGGGGACTGTTCAACTGGCTTTATCTACTGCTTTTGAAAATGAACGAATACCCTCGTCCTCAAAAACAAACAAACAAAACAAAACCAAAAAAACCTTAAGCAAAAGGAGGAAGTAACTGCTGAAAAACAGTCTTTCTCCAAGAATTCAAGGCAATCTTTCTTCAGCCCTCCAAGCAGCAAACCTATGAGTTAGGCTGAGAGAGACTGGCTGGCCCAAAGTCGTCCAATAACTTTCCAAGGATGAGGGGGGACTTGAACGCAGGGGTGTCTGCAAGAGCAGATTTAAAAACTCAAGATGGTGATTGAAACCACATGACCAAAGCCCTGCTGCTGGGTTTTTTTTTTTGTACACGTGTCAATGCCACATGCATTGACTGCATGGTTGGGACTGTTGTCTTGATATTTTCCACCCCCCTCCCCATGGCAGATGCTGCTGCTTGATCCTGGGTCTTCCCAGTCCTGCTCCAATACCTTAATCATTGCACCACACTGGCTGCTTGCTGTTTTGAACCCTGGATGGGCCTGGACTAACTATCTTGCTTTCTTCTCAATGTTAAGTTCCTTTGGGATTTCTGGCTTTGCTGTTTGCATGTGCTCTTGGACAGGACAATTGTATTCTCTGAATCCAACTCTTTAACTGTAACCTGCTTTCTTGTGTCATGTAGTTTAGCTCTCTTCTGCATGTGATCCTTGACTAGCATTAAGGAATTTAATCCAGTGATTTACCTATGAATAGTGGTTTGTTAAACATTTCAATATTTAACAAACCACAATATTTGTATATGTACTTACCTCTTTCAGTTCACACTGAGTTTAGCTTCTTATGACTTCATGGACACATCAACTCAGTTCACAAATCTGTTACCTCTTTTCCTTCTATTGTATTTCAAGCCTGACTCCATGAAGTGCCACTCACTACTAGTTCGTATTTTAATTAGAGAGCCAAAATTCAGCAGATTCTGCAGTGAATCCAGCCCCACAAAACGCTAAGAACTTTGAAATATGAGCGAGGCAATCAATATTCCCCAGGCCATCACACACTGGAATCCAATATCTGACTTGTCAACAGCCTTCGCCCCCCAATTTTTGTCACTTAGGAAAACCTGTTTAACAGATATTTACATTTAATTTATTCTTAGCACAGAAAGAAAATAACAATACTCAAAAGTTGCCAGTTGAGTGTCATAATTAATACATTAAATTATAGTCTGGGACATTCCTGATTGAGTCTTGTACTCGTTAGAAAAACAACATTTTTAACGTTGGCACCCTGCCTATGATATAATAATCTCACTGACCAACTCTGCTGAAAAGTAACCATGCATATTGTTGAACGATAGGGATGAAAATATATTATTAATTATTATGTGAGGGTGGATTTTTAAATAGCTTTTGCAGCTGTGCTTATCATGTATGAATATCAGAGTTTGGAAGTACAGTATTTCCCATCAAGCACTCATTCAGCTATATAAAATATGCCACTGAAAGAGGAGAGAACCCTAATGATACCAAAATTAAGGTGCTATAGAATTAAGTGCATATTAGCATCTTTAGAATGAAACACTAAGGATGGGATTTTATGACTATAATGAGAATATTTAGTTAGACATAATTTACAAGAACTGTTGATCCACAGAGGAATATTTTAATTTCTATCCCCATTAGTTAAAGAAGAGATACTTTCTATTTGTCACTATTTAGTTCATTGGTATTACTTTACAACTAAGGCAGGAGGTAATAGCCACAGAATTTACTTAGTCAACAGGAGTACATATGTCAGGACTTACACGTTCACTGTGGTGCTTTGAGCTCAAACTCAGATATGATGTGTCTGCAGAATGTATGCATTTTTTCTTTGCCATGATTGAATTCTGATACGGTTCAGAACCCTCAGTTACTGGAAAAGTAAATACTTCTAGGATATTGAAAAAGCTTTACAATATGCATTTACAAACAAAATCAGTTCCTGTTCTGCTTTGTTCTGTGTGCATTGCCAAGAGTAACAATAGCCTTATCTGGTTTTACGTAATGATACATCTAATGATATCTGGTATCATTACAGCCCAAAATTTCAGTTCTATCAGCTGTTATTTAAAATTAGTCATGTTAAATTCAGTGCGACTTCTGAATAGACATTGAGATTATACAATTGCATTCATTCTGATATTGCTTGCAGGACTGAGGTTAGAGAAAGGGCTGGGACTGGACTAAGAGAAAGGTCAGTGTTGTAGAGTACTAAAAGAATTTTCATTTATGCTTAATAAGAGCTAAACCAAGAGAAGAAAAGCACCATTTAGATTGGTTATTATAATAAAAGCATGAAACTATCCATATACATTGGAACAAATTAAAGTTGTACGGAGAAGCAAGTCAGGTCCCCCTCTCTCCCATCCCCCCTGCTCATGACATACAGAAGGGTAAAAACCAGAGAGCCAACTACAACTGTGAGTAGCAAGCCAATGCTTCTAAGAAACTTATAAGCAGCTTGCTTATTTATTTATTTATTTAGTTAGTTATGCAGAGAATTTATATGGTTGTCCATTTTAAATATATAACCCTGGGTGGCTAACTACTATTCTATATATATTCACTATATATCTTGAAACACGTGTGGAATGTAGTGGTGCTGCAGGTTAAACCACTGAGCTGCTGAGCTTGCTGATTGGAAGGACGGCAGTTTGAATCTGTGTGACGGGGTGAGCTCCCGTTGCTAGTCCCAGCTCCTGCCAACCTAGCAGTTTGAAAACGTGCAAATGTGAGTAGATTAATAGGTACCGCTTCGGCGGGCAGGCAAAGGCGTTCCATTTAGTCATGCTGGCCACATGACCATGGAAGTGTCTACGGACAAATGCCGGCTCTTCGGCTTTGAAACGGAGATGAGCACCGCTCCCTAGAGTCGGACACGACTGGACTTAATTGTTGCAGATGCTGGGAAAGCCTTTAGCCCAGGAGAGGTCAAAAAAGTCACACACCAAGCATTTCTATAAAACTAATTTATTTACAGAAAACAAAAACAAAAGCAAAACATTTAAAGTACTTAGCTCCGTTTGGAGCAAGCCTTGCTGAGCTACATTTCCAGCAGAGAGAAAAAGAAGAAGTGAAGAACAACTCCGGGCAGGTCCTCCCCCCAGGCTATTTTGCATGAAGCACGTGAGAGGAGACAATCAAATGCAACCCCTTCACCTGGCCAAAATGCTTTGATACAATAGCAGTCTTAATCTATTAGTAGGAAAACCTCAACACTCCCCTTTTTACACTATAGATTAAGTTGCAAACCAATCTTCTCTGACAACTCTTTGTGTCTTGGTACAGGAAGAGGTTTGGTTAAAATATCAGCAATCATGTCTTTTGATTCACAATATTTTAACATTATTTCTCCTTTGCTTATCATATCTTTGATATATTGATATCTAATATCGATATGTTTTGTTCTACTTCTGTAGGCTTCAGATTTTGCCATAGCAATGCAAGCTTGATTATCCTCATAAACAGTTATAGGCTGGTTCACTTCCATGCCTATGTCTTTTAACAAATGTTTAAACCATGTAACCTCATTACAGGTTTGTGTTAGAGAATAAAACTCTGCTTCTGCAGTGGAAAGAGCAACAAGTGTTTGTTTTCTAGAATGCCAGCCTAAGCTAGATCCAGCAAATTGAATTAAAATCCCAGAAGTGGATTTTCTGTCACTGACATCTGCTCCCCAGTCAGAATCGGCAAAAGCCTGCAATTTCTCAGTTCCAGAGGCATTTAGCTTCAGGCAATAATTCTTTGTTCCTTGCAAATACCTCATTAACCTCTTCAATGCTGCTTTTCCAGTAGATGTAGGCTTCTCTACCTGTCTACTTAAAATGGCCACAGAATTTGAGATATCTGGGCGAGAATGATTTGCAATGTACAGTAAACTTCCAATTGCAGATCTATAGTTCTCTGCCTCAGTTGAGTTTCTCCTATATCTTTCTGAAAATCTATTATCATCGGAGTAGAGACTGGTTTACAGTCTTGCATATTAAAATCTTCTAGGAGCTTTTGAATTTTACTACGTTGGTTTAACAGAAAGCTACCATCCTTGTCTCTGTGTACTTCCAAACCTAGGTAATTGGTCACAACTCCAAGGCTTTTTAATATGAAATGGCTTTTCATGCAGGCTTCAAAATCAAGCCTTTGTTTTTCTGTTGATGTGAATAGCAGCAAATCATCAACATAAATGCACAGATACATACAGCCTTGTTTGTCCTTCTTCATATATACACAGGGATCTGCTTTTCCTTTTTCAAAACCAAAATTCTGCAGTTTTTCATCTACTTTTTGGTTCCAGGATCTAGCAGCTTGTTTTAACCCATAGATTGACTTCTGCAGTTCACAGACTAGATTCTCCCCTTTTTCATAGCCAGGGGGTTGCTGCATGTATAATCTGTGGTCTAAATCACCATAGAGAAATGCAGTTTGAATGTCATAGTGGTTAACTGACATTCCCTTGAGTGCAGCAACTTTTAACAGTAATCTAATTGATTCACCTTTAGTAACTGGTGCAAAAGTCTTGTCAAAGTCTAAATCTTTCCTTTGAGTGAACCCTTTTGCAACCAACCTTGCTTTATATTTTTGGATTTTGCCATCAGCATCCCTTTTCAGTTTGAAAACCCACCTACAACCCAGACAGCGTTCATTGGGAGGTAGATTTACCAGTTTCCATGTTTTATTTTCTTTCAAGGATGCTAATTCCTGTTGCATGGCAGAATGCCAATTTTGTGCAATCTCAGGTGGTAAAGCATTCACTTGTTCTAAAGACTCAGGTTCTGTGAATATGTGAAAAGCCTTTACTGTTTCAGCCTGAAAACGTGATGGAGGAACGCCTTTATTACTCCTCTGAGATCTGCGAGGTAATACAGGGCTTAAATTTTGACTCCTATCACTTTCCTGAGAAGCATCTATCTCATCAGACAGATCTTCAATTTGCTTTTCTGGTTTAATGTCCTCATCAGGCAAAAGATCACCATCAGCAAGTCCTTGCTGTTCTCTTGTGGTGGTCAGTTCAACTGGAGAGCTAGAATTTAATCTCCCCCAGTTTTGTTCAGCAAAAGAAGCGCTTTTGCTAATTATTAATTTTTCTCCCATTATGAACCTGTAGCTCCTCTGGCTTTGTTCATAGCCAACAAAGATGGCTTTCTTTGTTGTGGGGCCTCCTTTCCTTCTCTGCTGTTTTGGAATGTGAACCCATGCAGTGCTACCAAACACTCTAAGATGGCTTACCTTTGGTTTCACACCATAAAACAAATGGAATGGAGTGTCCTGAATCATAGAGTTATACAACCTGTTCTGAACATAACAAGCAGTCGATAAAGCTTCTCCCCAGAACTTAAAACATAATCGTGAATCTTTTAACATGCATTCCATCGCATTTTGCAAGGTTCTGCCCTTTCTTTCAGCAACACCATTTTGCTGAGGGGTGTACGGGTTAGAAAGAATTTGTTCTATCCCTTTTTCCACTAGGAACCTTCTGAATTTGTGAGAAAGGTATTCTCCTCCTCTATCACATTGGAGTGCAGATACAGGCCTAGGGAATTTTCCATTTGCCCATGTCACAAAACTTTTAAATTTCTCAAATGCCTCATCTTTATGTTTTAAGATGTAGATAAATGTGTATCTTGAGAAATCATCAATGATGGTCATTGCATACCTTGCTTGTCCAAGACTTGGAGCAAAAGGACCAATAATATCAGAGTGTACAATTTCCAAAGGTCTAGTTGTAACTCTGTCACTGTGCTTACTCACAGGAGCTTTTAGTGTTTTGCATTCTTTGCAAACTACACAATCTAAGTATTTATCACAGGGTTTTATCTTTAGGTCAGCACACAGCTGTGGCATTTGTGCTATATACTTGATATTAGCATGACCAAGTCTCCTGTGCATCAGGTGTACACATTGGTCATGATATGGTGTGTTGCCAACTGCAGCCTTGCAGCTTGGCTTCCTTGCATTTTGCACAATGTACAAGGAGTCTTTTAACATACCAGTAGCACACAATTTCCCATTTTTACGTATCTCACAACCATTTTTCTTAAATGTTATGATACACCCTGTTGCAGCCAATTGTGCCACAGATAAAAGGTTTGATTGTAAATTTGGCACATACAACACACCTTTTACAGTTTCTCCTAAGCAGGATAAATACAAGTCACCTTGTCCCATAATTTTGGTCACAGACCCATCAGCCAAAGATACACTTTGTCTTTCAGTTTTAGACAGTGACACAAAAGAGCTTTTACAATTACATAAATGACAACTGGCCCCAGAATCTAACACCCATACATCAGAATTACCCTTCTCAGCAACCTGTGCAATTTGGGTTGTCTGAAGAGCCTTCTTCTGTGTTGCCATTGTGTTCTTCTTCTTTGTCTTTCTACTCTTGGGTCTCATGGCACAGTCTCTTTGCAAATGTCCAGCTGAACCACAAGTGAAGCATCGCTGGCTTGCTAGCGCTGTGGCCTCAGGTTCCTTTCCCTTCTTTTCCCTCATTTTCTGGTCTTGCAGCTTTCCAGAAGAGATGGGGGGGGATCTTTCCTCTCTCTTCTCCCATTCAGCGAGTAAGCGCTGTGTAACATACGATGGGGTGAGGTCTGCTTCAGGCATAGCCTCCAGGGTACAAATCAGCGTGTCCCACGTTTCATTTAGTGAGGACAGGAGGATATAGGATTTTGTGAGAGGTGTAAATTCCATTCCTCTCTCCTGCAACTCAACAAACAGCTGCTGAATATAATGCAGGTGCTCAGGAAGGCTATCTCCTTCTGCAAGGTAGGCTCTGTACAGCTTTTTCGTCAGAGTAACTTTACTCCCTGCTGTTGCCTTTACATATAAGTCTCTCAAAGCGTCCCAAAGTTGCTTTGCAGACTGCATGCCTCGCACGTGGACTAGCTGATTGTCCTCAACTCCCAGGATAATGGTGGCTCTAGCCCGCTCATCCTGTCTCAGCCATTCAGCATTGGGATTTTGGGGGGTTTGCTCACCAATTGGCAGCCAAAGATCCTCTCTGCGAAGATACATTTCCATCTTCAGGGCCCAATTCAAATAGTTGGTCTCTGATAGGCGCTCCAGAGGCATCGCTGAGGGCTGGGAGGTAGCCATGGCTTCTTCCTTCTTTTGCAAGTCACCTCAGCTAGCTTCTAAGTCCTGCAGACCGGCAGTTGCTGGAAAATCTCCAGGTGGCTCCAAAGAAAATCTTCACAGGTCTTTGCTACCTGCCTTTAAATTGTGCATGAGGTGTGGAGTTGATCTCTTTTCTTTCTGGGTTTTACTGCGTTGTTTACTGGGCCCATAACCTGTTGCAGATGCTGGGAAAGCCTTTAGCCCAGGAGAGGTCAAAAAAGTCACACACCAAGCATTTCTATAAAACTAATTTATTTACAGAAAACAAAAACAAAAGCAAAACATTTAAAGTACTTAGCTCCGTTTGGAGCAAGCCTTGCTGAGCTACATTTCCAGCAGAGAGAAAAAGAAGAAGTGAAGAACAAGTCCGGGCAGGTCCTCCCCCCAGGCTATTTTGCATGAAGCACGTGAGAGGAGACAATCAAATGCAACCCCTTCACCTGGCCAAAATGCTTTGATACAATAGCAGTCTTAATCTATTAGTAGGAAAACCTCAACATTAATGTCAAGGGAAACCTTTACCTTTACTATCTTGAAACACAAATACAACTAAGTTAAAATAACTATAATACAATAGGATAATACAATATCTGGGTACCATAACAAACTCACAACACAATTACAAATGTATTGGACTCAATTAACATCCTGGCCCAGCACCTGGGGAAGAGTCAGGTCTTCATAGCCTTCTGAAAGGGCAGGGGGGATGGGGCCCTCTGAATTTCAGTGGGGAGGCTGTCCATAGAGCAGGTGCCACAACAGAGAAGGCACTTCTCCTAGGTCCCACCAGATGACATTGTTTAATAGGGGGGACTTGGAGAGTGCCCCTTGTCAGATCTGTTGGGATGGGCAGAAGAGGTAGTCCCACAAGTAAGCTAGCCCTGTGCCATGCAGGACTTTAAAGGTGACAACCAGCACCTTGAAATGTAGCTAGAAGCATACTGGAAGCTAGTGCAGCTCATGGAACAGCACACTTCTGCATTCTGCACTAGCTAAAGCTTCCAAGTGTTTTTCAAGGGAGCCCTATATAGAGTCAATTGCAGTAGCCCAATCAGGAAGTGACTAAGCCATAAGTGACCATGAGCAGAGACTACCCATCCAGGAATAGGTGGTTCATGTAGATGTTAAATAGGAATAGAGAGAGGGCAAAACCCTGAGGCACATCAGATAGAAAGGGTCTAGTGCTAGACCTTTCCCCCATTAACACTGACTGGAACCCACCCTGGAGCAAAAAGAACCTGCAGAACCACTGCAAAACAGTGCCCCCCATTCCTAATTCCCTAAACTGGTCCAGAGGGATACCATTATAAATGGTATCAGAAGCTGCTGAGAGATCCAGAAGAGCAAGGATGAATGCACCATACACATCCTGGATCCTTCAGAGGTCATCCACAAACATAGCCAGTGCCATCTTGGCATTATAACCCAACTTGAACCCCAACTGAAAAGGTTCAAGGATATGAATGTCTTACTACCATCCCATTTGTGTTTCATTGTAACTGTGACTGTATTGTTACCATATTATTATGTAGCTATCATATTGATGTATAGCTATTTGGTTATACTTATATAACCAACTTATATAAATATACTATATTTATATCTTTGTATCTACTGTATAACTTGAGCCATGCAGTTGTCTGAAAGTGACATGTATAGTGAAAGTGAAATGCATGAAAGATAAAATATGTGAGAACAGCTGAAAGCAAGCTATAGGGGCAGACCTCTAAGAAGTCACCAAAAAATTCTCAAAATAACAGTTGGCTCTCAAAACATGGATGTGAACCACACAAGGTGATGGCACTTATAAGGAACCATGCTGGGGAGCTGAGAAGGGTTCCAGCCTGCAACTGGCCAAGCACTGATTGGAAATGACAGAAAAGGATGGGAAACTGTGGTAGTTTGGATTTGTCACAAAGATATCACACACGTTTTTTTTTCTTGCCTTGATTCTTCTGGAATCCAAATATAGGTGTGTTCGTCTATTTAGAAGTGAAGCTCTTCATTCAGAAAGTAAAGAATAAAAGTTGTAAACATGCATTTGTAAATAAGAATAAATAGCACCAAAGATGTTGTAAAGACACTTTTTATGACCTTCCATGAAACAACCGGTGCTTAGAGGCATTCTGGTTCCAATAGTGGATGTAATATATAGTTATCATGACTAGCAGCCATTGACAGCTTTATTTTCCATGAATTTATCTCATCCCCTTTTAAAGCTAAACAAGTTAGCCACTCTTCTTATTTTTCGTGCTGTTCAATTATGAATTATGCACTGAATGAAGAAATACATCCTTCTATCTTGTGTTCAGTATATCACTGGGGGAAAAAGATGACATTCTTTTTCTACTGCTTGCTCAAGCACTGGCATACATCGCAAATAACTATCATAAGAAATATCTATTACAATGAAATTGTAAACAGTTGTGAAAGCACTTATGGAACTGCTTTCAAAAGGGATGGTCCAAGCAGAATCAAAGTATTGGGACTTCCACCAATTGTAGAAGACGTATTCTAGAAGAATAACATCATGGATACAATCCAAAGCCCTTGTGAAGACATCCACTAGTCTGATAGCAAGCATATTGGAACTATTCCATTTTAATCTGACAGTACAGTATACATACATTATAGCACTAGGGGAAGCCCCGAGAGGATTTCCAGTTGTTCATTTTTCAAGAATTAGAAAACAGCAAGAAAAACATGACATTTAATATAGGCTTCTACCAGTGGAGACCCAGAAACCTGACACGGGGCTTACTGCTGGAAAGACAGAAGCAGCATATTTTCTTTCTGCTTATCCAGCTTGATTGACTAATATTATATTAGAGTAAAGTAAGTAATGTTTAAAACCATGGGGAAAAGTCAAAATAGAATATTTGGTTTCCAGATTGGTTTTATTCCAATTTCTTATTTGCACTTACATCCTACTGAAATCAATCTGAAACATTTATTATCACTGAAAACAACCTCCACATGCTATTTATACTTATGTCTGTAACATATCACATGGCTCTCTGTATGATTTTCCTGCCTGGGGTAGAGTACACATTCTGTACTCTGTGGTACCAATGATTGCCAGGAAACTTTCATGTGGAGACTGCTGCTACACATATAACAGAGTAAGGCATGTAGAAGACCTTGTTTCACATCGCTTCTGCATAATAAAAATAACATACATTCTGAATGCAATTGGATTTCCATGAGTGGTTTTATCACAGTTAATGGTAACTATGCTCTGAACTGGAGCTTTCCAACTTCTTTGGAGCAAAGGGAACGAACGTTTCCCACAGCGTGGCACATGTCCTCCATGGAGATGAAGGGCCAACGTTCTGTTACTTCCCCTCAAGCAGTGAATGTCATTGGCACAGCAGCTGGGCTCTGCATGCTGCCAGTGAGTATAACACTAGCTGAACTCCCTACATGCCTCAGCTGGTTGCTAAGAGTAAAGCTCTTGATTTTCCAGTGGGAGCAGGTTGCCTATAAAAACAGAAGAGAAGCGAATCACACTATAGTAACTTAACATGATTTCCAAGAGTTTACCAATAGTTGCAGTTTAATTCCAAGCAGGGCTTTTGTATTTGGCTTCTGGGAAGAAAATAAAAACGTGTATGATGCAACCTTGCACATACCACATGGTTTTTGATCAATGCATGTAATTTAATGTTATTCATGATCCCATGTGTACAAGGAAAAAAATTACCCAAGGCCAACCAGCACATGAAGATTCATGCGCACTTGTATGCTATTTGATAGCATAGTTTAATTACTGGTACAATCTAAAGTCCTTTTTAAGACCTCCACTAGTCTAATAGCAAGAATATTGAAAATACAGTTTTAATCTGACAGCAAAGAAGTAGCTATAATTCATGTGAGCTCAGCTCATAAATTGTCAATTGGCTACAGCATCAAGTGTTAATCTGGCAGGTGGGAATGGGCTATCACAGCTAAAATACCACAGGGAGAACTTTCCCCTCATATAGACCGAATATGAAATGGAATGTGTGTATACCTTCAGCTGTTAGTCATCTAATGTATGTGTCATTAAATATGGATTATTTTATGATGTACATTATTTGTTGAGCTGGAGCTTCATAATGGAAGGCTAATTGTGTGAATTAATTCCATTGAAAATAAAGTTGCTAAGAAAATTCTAGTTGTAGAATTTTATTTGTAGTGTGATGTATGTATCTATTTAATTTCTTTCTATATGAAAATCACGTATGAATGTTTATTATGCTGAACATGTATGTCAGAGCTAGTTCCAATGGTAATCTGATATGAAAGGGATCAATTCTCTATAGCCTTCATCAATGGAAAATTATTGTGATCATGCCTATAAAAGTTTCCAGTTAATTAAACAGAACTTCTTTTAATATACTCTAGAAAAGAGTAATAGGTCTTTCCCCCCCCAATTATCCCTATAATTTGCAAAGCAGGAACAATGCATACTTTATAGAGGTCACTTGATTCCTTCTTGCATATTTTTATGGACATTCAGTAACTCTGTACAGAGGAGCAATGCAATTGATTTGATGGACCCCCTCCAAAGAGAAATTAAACCCTTGGTATCTCTGTTTGGGACTGAAGATACCTTGGTGAGTATTAGACATATAGAAAATTAAATTTCAGATGAAAGAAACATGACACATATCAATTTAAAACCCAAGTAAAAAGGACTTCCGGTGAGGATTCATGGCAAGCTAGATGTCTCTGTTGGAACGGCACAGCGTCTACGGTGGAGATCTCAGCTGGATGCAGGATCTGGACTGGCAAAGGCTCTCTGCAGCAAGGAGAGAGTGTGAGATATCCCATGTGTACTCCGTACAGCCACTCCTCATGAGTAGATCACAGGAACAGAAGTTTTTGCGATTGGCTTCTGAGTTGAGTGGCTGGGACTCAGGGATTCCATCTTAGCTCACAGTTGTAATGCAGCCTTTTTTATCGACACAAAGTTTGACTGAGCCTCATCCCTTAACCACCTTTGGGATTATTTTTTACTGTTTTTGAAATATGAAGGACCTTCAGAACAGCAAATTTTTATTGCATTCACTGGGTGAGTTTCCTTCTCATTTGCGAAAGAAGTTTAACATATGAGTTTAAGGATTTAAAAAAATAGCATTTGGGTTTTTTTTTTTGGAATAAACAGCAAAAGGAGGTTCAAAGTGACAATTTTGGAAAGTTAAAAATGGACTAAGGATCCAGATGGTTTTGAAATGAGGATTTGTAATTAACTATAATAATCCTTCCCATGGGAAAGTGTGATAGTTTTCATCTGCTGAAAATATAACACAGTAGGAAGGAACTTTGAATGTTGGACACTAGAGGGAACCAGAGGAAACTAAAGATTATTTAAAGGAGAAGAACATTCAGATTAGACATGTTAATACAAAATGGAACAAATTATTTTAACAGTGGATATTTTTATGGAGATTTGGGACTTATAGACTGAGAAATTAAGAATGTCTAGCATTATAGATGGATGGTGGGCAAACAGTGTTACAGAATAAGTTATTCCAGATAAAACTGAAATTGATTTGAATGTGGATTTAAATATGACAAGCTGTAAGAATGATATGCAAAAAGATGACACACTGGATATACAAATGAAACCAATTGATGTATTGATATTTGAAAAGGACATACAAGTTTTAATTCAGAACAGTGATTTGGATAATTTTTTTATTGGATTTACAAAAGAGATCTTAAAATTTTGACAGATTTGCTGAGAGGAGACAGAAGATGAAAAAAATCAAGCTCAAGGACATTATTTCAAGAGATTGAAATCTAAGATCATTACAAGTGTGGGGAAGGAATATAGAGGTGGCTTATTTGATCAAGGTTAAAATAGTTATGTAGTTATTTCTGGTAGCCCTCAATGGACTTTTGCTGACTAGGAATGAATGACAAAGCTTTAAGATTTTGTTAATAGTTAAGAGATGAATTATGGGAAGAAGAGTGCATTTGTTGTATCTTAAGAGATGGTGATAATTTATTAAAATTGTTTGCACTTGTGATGAAGGAGGAAGTTACTTCTTTATTCTTTTCTTCTTTCTTCTTTCTTTTTTCATGACTTTCTCTTTCTATATTTTTGTAGTTTGTATTAGTTTTTATCTTTTCAATGGTAATCTTAATAAAATTATTTGAAAAAAAAACTCAAGTAAAAAGTGGTAATTGTATGAATGATAACATTCTCCAATTACAAGTAATTACTCATAAGTAATTATGGATGTAACAACGTTGAAATTACTTTTGCAAGTACAAAATAGTCGAAATGTTGCATTCGTGTGCCTTGTTCAGATAGCCGAAACACAGAGAATACTAATGTGCAGAGATTGCAGTGTTGCTTAATTAATTATTTGTATAAGTCTTTACTGTGGAAAAATATTGAAGAACTACAAACAATTTGAATATTGAACCACATTCAAACAATTATTTTAGGTGAGGGCCTTTGAGGAGCTATGTCAAATAGAGATGAGCTATGAGGCTGTAATTGGCAAATTACAAATTAACAACTCATTGGGGTTGTAAAGCTTTCTTTCACTGGAGAGTGCTTCAGGAATTCAAATGAGAAACTGCTGGCCTTTGAATAAAATTATCCAATCTGTCATTAAATATTAGCATTCCTATTCAAAGCAGGAGAGAGAGCAACTAGTGGAATACTGATGTGAAAATGACATCCTGGAAGAATCCAGGAAATCATAGGTCTATCAGGCCCATTGTCTAATTAACTTGTGGAAAATATTTTTTACTGAACACCAAAGCCAAAATGACATTTGCACTTTCAGGTAATTCAACAATTACTAGGGAATCTTCCACTGTGAATACATAGATGATTACCATCCACAAGTTGAGGTATTCTGACTTTAACTTAAAATGTCAGTCATATCTGTGGGATAGAATATGCTACTCATACCTACTGTACAATGCTGGCTGACTGGTTTTCAGCAGAGTTAATAATGCTGTCCATTTGTAAGTCTATAAACCTTCAGAATGGTATAGAATCAAAATCAGTGATAATGATAACATACATTTGTGATGATGATGATGATGATGATGATGATGATGATGATGATGTTGCATGCTACAGTACATATATAGTGTACTGGCATTACTGCCAATTTCTTGTTTCTTGTACTCCCCCCCAGTGAAGAATGGTTTTAAGGACTATTTTATTTAAACGTGTATCAGGAGAATCTCCACTTGGCACCACTCCACTTTCAATCAATCAAACCTTTATTATGGTCAAAGACCAGCATAAGGAGGGTGAGGTACAGTATATAAAACACAGAAATCTAAAAGAAAAGGGGAAAAAAAAAATCTAAAAGGAGGGGTAAGAGCATTGGTTAGGGGAGGGGGAGGGGAGCATAAAGGGTAGTATGTCTATCAGTACAGAACACTCTAGTGTGTTGAATTAGATGCTCATTAAAACTAGTTTATGGCACCAGTCATCATCTGACGAATTTTAAGCGCTGCTGCACAGAACCTGTCAGCATGGTATGTTGTAGCAGGGTTAGTATCTGACAGCAGCAGGGAGGTGTAAAATCATCCTGAGAGCCCTGCATATTTATATAATAATGGTAAGATGACGCTAGTACGAATGTCTCTATAATACAGGCACTGGAGAAGCACATGCTCTATTGTTTCTGTGGGGCCAGAGTCACAGGGGGCTTTCTCTCTGGGTAAGGAATCTTCCTGTATCGGCCTTCAAGGACAGCTGAGGGGAGGATGTGACATCCTGCCAGAGTAAAGTCCCTCCCATGGTCGGGTACCTCGAGTTTAGTTCAGTATGTCAGGCAGAATACCCGTTGGATTCACTGGCAATACAGGTTGGGGACCTGGCTAAATCCAGTTAGTGCTCTGTGTCTGCTATACACCACTTAAAGAGTGCTTTGGCCTGATCATATCCCATGCTGAGTAGAAGACCTGGAAAGAAGCCCAATGAAGAGATTTTAGTTGCCACTGCCTGTTTCCATGTGGACTGAAAATCATCCCTCATAGTAAATGGGGCCACTCCAGTTTGTTGCTCCTCGGGCTTCATTACGGTTCATTTTCTTACAGATAAAAGCATGGTACTTATATTGCTTCTTCTTTTTCAGCCAGTTCTGATCATGACCCAATCAGTAGTGCTTTGCTTCATATTGCTAGAATTCAGCTTTGCACGTACTGGCTTTCTGCACCTCTAAACCTATTGACCTTTAGGAACATGAGATGTAGAGATAATGCGCAGTGGAACTCTGCACTTTTATCTCCTTTCCTTGTCTAAAATGCGTAGTTTGCTTGTCTCTATGTAACATGCTTACAATTGGTTAGATTGCTGTTCTCTGGGCTTTCACTACTTTTATCTCTTTCCAGTTCAGTCCTCTTTTTCTTCTTATTCTGACCTGTACAAATTCTCACCTGACTTGCTCTCCATAATGGAGGAGGACACACTATTGACTGTTGTATAGATGGACTCAGGTAACTCCGGCTTTCCTATTGTTAGGTTATTTCCTAAATAAAGTTTATCTTCTTTCACATAAGAACCAGATTCAAGAATACTTCCTTACCAAAGTTATACTCGTAACTTTAATTCTTCTCTCTAGATGCATTCTTTCTGCTGAGCCAGGCTATCTGCTCTCTTACAGATATTGCTACTGTTTAAACCTGACCTAGAGGCCTGGGGAAGATATGGCTGTCATAAATATCAAAGCCTACTCACAGATATGCATTTGCTCTAATGCATACTAGAACAATTGAAAAGAAAATGATCTCTGTAAAGTTTCTGATACTCCTCACTGAGAGTCTCTGAACATTTCTTAATGATGAACTTACTCATTCGCCTTGTCTGATTTTCTATTTATGGTCATAAACTAACAAAATATAATCTGTAACAAGGAAGTGAAATGCATGTGACCTACAAGCTTACTGACTTGGGCTGCAATTAGTATCTAGGGATTATTGTGCCCAGCAGAAACACTACCCCCCCCCTTAAAGGTATAACAGTCATTTCATGCTATATTGAAATCCATTTCTGTTCAATTATCTTGAAAAGCAGCTTGCTGTATGATGCTGAGAGGAAGTAATTTGCTTCTGTCTTACTCATGGACCTGGACTTTCATTCTGATTAGGCACTCACGGTTTCTTTTATTTATGAATGGGACCAAGGTCCAGCAGAAGCGTCTGTTGATGGTAGAAAGGGTAGAACGACCATATCTGGACTTCAGAATACAAAAACCTCTAACACCTTGCTTGTCTGAACATTTGCAGCTCAGATCTGATAGCCCTAAGAAACAGGAAAGTTAGTTTTTCTCTCCCTCTGGAAGAACCTCTCTTGTTCCACATTTCATATAGTTCTCCAGTGTCAGCCTTACCAGGTGGACCAGACAGGAAACATGACCAAATAAACTAATTCTACTTTATTGTAAGGCCACATTAACAGAATCTTGCAAGTCTGAAAGTACAATTCTCACACTGTCACCTTTACAGCCTGATAACTTAGGGCCAGTTCCTCCTGACCCTCTTGCTCCACCCACTATGCAGCTGTGGGCTATGCTCCCTCTTATCTGACTGTTCCCTAACAGTAGCATCTCTTCACCCAGTCTCCCAAGGTCATTCCCACATACCATTACATCCAGTCCCCTGAAGCAGATTGAGGGGGATAAAACAAACTCAGTGGGGAAGTTGGAATTACCTTCCCTACCCCTTTTGCAGGGGGAATATTTGAGTAAAAATACTACTGGAGGAACCATTGTTGGAAATGAGATTTTGGACAGGATGACTTAGATAATTTTCAGGGACTCTATTATTATTTCCCTCCCACCACTAGATATTCCTACCCAATTTGATACTTAGCTAGCACCTTACATTAGCTCAGATTTTGGGTCTAGCTGACTTCTGTTCAGTTTTCTATCAGTCAAGAGAACTCACGTATCTCTCCTAGAATGGAAGCAGTAAAAATTTAGTGCCTGGAAATTATATTTGTAATTTTCAAAAAATTAAAATCATTCGGTATTTTCATTGCAGTATCATTAGATATTGATCATGCTGTAGTTCAGCCCAACTTTGTAGCATTCAGTACATCCTAATTTCATTCTTTGAAGCTCTCCTTGCACAGCATAAGAATCCAGCTGGTAGAGGAATCGCTCATAATATAGCCCCAAATCTCCCCTCCTTTTTTCTGGTTTTTATCTATTTGCCTAAGGAAGAGTTTGGGGGGTGGGGGGTGGGAACTTGCAGCTACTATAAAAGTTTAGTTGGCTTCATCAGGGTATTATAACTTGAAACTTTGATTTAGATATTTTTATGGTCAACACACCTAACATTAGTGGTTACCGGAATAACTGTATTAAAAAATAACTTTCAGTAACTAAATTACTGTCACTAGAGAATATTTGATACTGTTATTAGCCTTCAGTGTGTGGAGAATTTTAACCCACTCTTATTCTCCTGAAATTCTAAGAAAGGGCAGATCTGTAGCACTTGTTTTTTCTTCAGATGACCAGCAACTAATGTGTTTGCTTGGTATTCATCTCATTCTTAGGCGAAGAATGATTTTACTGTTAATGGTAAACAGGATTTGTTATATATATAATCGTTACCTGCCACGTGAGACTCACAGAATTTATTTTCCAGGCAGAATGTATCAGATTTAAGATTCAGATTTTTGTTCTGTTTTTTATTTTATTTCTGTTCTTTGTTTTCATATGGGTGGATGGAAAAGCTGGTTGGCCTAATGAATTGTGTATCTTCTGATTAAACAACATCCCAAGGTCTCAGTATGGGAATTGTGGTACATTTGAATAATAAATGGATCCATGTGCTATTTCCCCTGACAGTGTTGTTTTTTCTGTTGCAACTTGCTACATGCTAAATTGATCCTCCTTCCTTTTCTTGCAAATTTTCTCGTTAAGTTAAATAGACTGAAAGGAGCAGCCATTAAACATTCATTCCTTATTAACTAAGTGGTGTAAAATGGAGATCTCTGAACACTTACCTAATTAATTGCATAAAGCTGGAAACAAAGTTAACATGGAGCAAAACAGTATTATTTTGGGGCGGGGTTGATTATATAATTAACTGCAAAGCTATTTACTGAGGACTACAGAAGCGGAAATGTTTTCCATTTTGCACAGACCATTAGAAGAAAGCTCCAGCAGAGAAGTTATTTCAATATATTCAGTTTTCCTTAAAAAAAATCAGGCAAACAGATCCTACAGGATGATCATCTGAAGTGGGTATCTTCCTTTAAATTAGCTCAGCCATGTAAGCTGTTTCTTTAGATCCTGTTAGAGCGGTCTTTAAAATGCAGCCCTCGTAAGTGTGGTTTAAACAGCAGAAGCTAGTGCTAAATAGAAAAGTCTATTAAATCTACAACACACTCCTATATATATCTACTTAGAAGACATTCTCATTGAGGTTTATTCCTAGATAATATGGAATTGCTGAGTTATAGAGTAGTTCTATGTTTAATCAGAAGCACATCTCTTTGAGTACAATGAGATTTACTCCTGGGTAAATAAAGATAGGATTGAAAACTGTGTTAACTAAGCATTTATAATTTCATCCACATCAATTTTCATCTAATTGTTTCCAGTTCTGTAAGCACTCCATTTACAAGAATTACAAGAAGAGTAGCTGATACCTTCAATTCACATTTCACTGCTGATTTCCTACAGTATTTATGGCCAATACATCTCATGTACCACCAGAATTTCAGAGCAGTAATTCGAAGCTAGGCATTTGTTTCTCGCCTTGATGCAGTTTCCTCCATTAGCTGACTAGCCAAGTTCTAACACTTGAAGGCAGGGAAAACTATGCAGTAGAGCTGAAGATTTAATCTTGTATCTCACTGAGGTGGGGGAATAAGTATTGAGGAAAAATCATTCCAGGGCACAGAGAACAGGAAAATGGAAACCAAACTAAAATCATTTAAATAATTCAGCAAAGGTCTGGGCCACCACCATCACCAAAGAGAAAATTATCTATAAAAGTGATCTCCCTCCATTTTCTTTTTGACACTTTCATCAATACTGGGGAATACTCTTAACTGATGCTGTAACTTATAATGCAGCAATATGATTGAAATGGTGGAGGAAGGCAGCCTGGGTGAAAGGATTTTCTCTAAAGTCATTATCCTTAGGCAGGAATATATTCAAAGTTTGCCATCCCATGAGAACTCAGGCTAACTGCTGGTTAGAGAAGCCTGTTTTTCTCCTCTAGCAGAACTGCAGATATGCCTCTTATGTGGCCAGTTGTTCCATGCTGAATGCCAAACATGGTTAGCAAAGTGCACCTAAGCCTGGCTGAAAATGCCTGGCCTCACAAGCAGATATGTAGCAACCTAGTGATGAGAATAAACAACTGATAATTATGTTTTTCCCCTTTTAATTAACCTGATTTTTCTTTAAAATGCCAAATCCAACTTTTCCAGCATCTTAACAATATGCTTTAGCTTTGACCCTAAAACTAAGAGTGACAGTCAAGACGGCAGACCCCAAATCCTCATCAGTATGAACCTGACTTGAGAAGTCACACTGGTTAAACAATATTGATGAAGTTTTGTAAATACTTCATCCGCATAGTTAAAGCAATGGTGTTCCCCGTAGTAATATATGGCTGCGAGAGCTGGACCATAAGGAAGGCTGAGAGAAGGAAGATCGATGCTTTTGAACTGTGGTGTTGGAGGAAAATTCTGAGAGTGCCTTGGACTGCAAGAAGATCAAACCAGTCCATCCTCCAGGAAATAAAGCCAGACTGCTCACTTGAGGGAAAGTTATTAAAGGCAAAACTGAAATACTTTGGCCACATAATGAGAAGACAGGACACACTGGAGAAGATGCTGATGCTAGGGAGAGTGGAGGGCAAAAGGAAGAGGGGCCGACCAAGGGCAAGGTGGATGGATGATATTCTAGAAGTGACGGACTCATCCCTGGGGGAGCTGGGGGTGTTGATGACCGACAGGAAGCTCTGGCGTGGGCTGGTCCATGAAGTCACGAAGAGTCAGAAGCGACTAAACGAATAAGCAACAACAACAATATGCTTTAGCTTTGACCCTAAAACTAAGAGTGACAGTCAAGACGGCAGACCCCAAATCCTCATCAGTATGAACCTGACTTGAGAAGTCACGCTGGTTAAACAATATTGATGAAGTTTTGTAAATACTGGGCTTAAATGGAAATTTAAGCCCACTATTTACAAAATATTACTTAAACTAAATGAAAAATTAAAAAAAATATTACTTAAATTAAAATATTGAGTGACAAGGCAAAGCCTCTCCAAAACAGCAGACTCTTGAGCTGCTCTCCATGGCCCTGATTCTCAACTCCAAAGGCTGTACTTTGTCCAATTGTCTAGTATCATCATGGACTTGAGCTGGAACAAGACAGATGGAGGCTGCCTCTACCTTTCTCTGTCACCGATACCATTGTCCTGCCTAGCAACAATGTAAAGTGAAAGGAAATTTCTCCCCGCAGTGTTTGATGTGTGATATCAGCAATTGATGCTGAAGCCAGCAAGCTGAACATCCTTTTATTTATTTATAGTATTTATAACCAACTCTTCAGCTGCGAATGCTCCCAGAGTGGTTTACAGCTCAATAAAAAGAGAGAGAGAGAGAGAGAGAGAGAGAGAGAGAGAGAGAGAGAGAGAGAGAGAGAGAGAGCCCCTGCCCTCAGGCTTACAACCTAAAAAGATACATCACAAAAGGAAAAAAGAGTTAGGAGAGAAAAGGAAGTCAAGAATTCTTATACACCATTTTTTAATGTTATCTCAATGTTATGGCAGCCATCTGCACTGTAAAGCACCAGGAAATTGTTGGCTTTGTTAGTATGGCCAGCAGGAATGGAGGGAATGAAATAAAGGAAGACAAAGTTTCTCTTCTTTCAGAGAAGTCAATGGAGTGACACTATTTCCTCGCTTTTCCTCTGCCATAGCCTGGGAGAATAGCTGCTTCACGAATCTCTTCAACCAAGCCAATGTGCCATTAGTTATCTTCTTACAGCAAGCCCTATATTTGTTTTTGCATATGTAAGCTCACAGACATAACTGTGTACAGATGAACAGACATAAAAAGCCATTTTCACAAAAGGTATAGTTCTGTGCTTCAGCAAAGGGGGGAATGCCTACTTCTAAAGGGGGAGGGGAGGGATAATTAGTTCCATCATTAAGCATACTGTTGCATTCCAGTAGTGGTTGGCAACATAGGATTCAAAATTCAATCTCTCAACTTTCCAAAGGTCTACATGAGGCAATCAGGTGATATCATAGAAAGGAGGGGACTGAAATATTTCAGCCTGGTTTTTCTCATGGACTAAAGGATAGGGATGGACCATGATTCCCTACCTCTACCAGCCAAACCAGTTTGAAAATCATTAGTTTGGAGGATTTTAGTTTGAATAAAAAGCAAAACCATTGCAGGGCCAGCATCCTGCCACATGTTGCTAAATTTTGGCAGTGCAGTCTTCTGGTACCAGAAAGTACCACAAATGAGATGTAGGGAATGCCTGTAACCCACTGAATGCAGGTGGCTCACTGCTGAATTACAGACTCTTTTTCTGACCAAACCATAGGCACCCAGGAAGAGAAAAATTGCTTGGTTTGTATGCCTGCTCTAATATGTGGACACACATATTTTTTCTGAATATTTATAAAAGGCAGCCAAAACAAAAGAAGGGGAAATTAGGAAAGAAAGAGGACACTCTGAAGATTACAGGACAGGTGCCTGATTTGGACCAGGAATACTCCAGTACCAGTAAAATGATGGGCTGAAGAGAATGAAATGGGTAAGTTTGAGAAGAAAATGCTGGTAGTTCCCTGGAAGCAAAATGTTTGCAATCAGCACATATGTAATTGGCTATGATCCCTCTGCTCCCCTCCAGGTATTATATTTGTTCCCAGCAATTTCCAAAACTCCAGGAAGCAAGTGGATTCCTGAGCAAATTTGTCACAACATATGAATAGAGAATCAGTAGGTTGTAGCATGTCTATTTAAATAAGGCAAACCTCAAGTTGAATCATTGTGTGTTTAAACTCTTATTTGTAAAAAGATGAAGGATGAGTTAGATGCTGATCAGATTCACAATCTGGGAATTTAGAAGGCCTGTTTAATATTATAAAAGTTCACAGGAAAATGCATGCAAACTTAAACTTTATGTCTCTTTGGGGGAAGCACTGGACTATGGATGGTGCTGAAAGTGTGTCATTCTCATTTTTCCTTCAGTAAGTACATTTGTATTGGCATTAGTTACTCTTCTGCTGATCCTTCAAACTGAATATTTAGTTCAGCTGAATTACCAAATTACACACCAATATATAGCTCTACCAATTGTTGCTGATAGTGCTAGAAGTGCTGTTAGAATTTGCAATAATGTGCTAGTAGTAGCACTTATACTCTATACCATTATTCATATCTGTCCTAGTAAAGCTATTCAGAACTGGAATGTGATAATTTAACTAGATAGACCACTTACTGGAGAATCCTGAATTAAGAATGAGAAAAGACCAATGACAGCAGTTCTCCATATTCACAGGAGAACCAAGTCTATGTTAGGACTAGTAAAAGGCATCCGTTGTGATTTTAAAAGAGAGGCAAAATGGCATCTGAAGAGCTGCTGTGTTTGTGGAGGCCTGGAGTTTGGGGCGGTTTTTTTTTTTTAGTTTTGTGGAGAGCGCTAAGTGGCTCCAAGTAGAGTGAAGGGTAGAAAAATGAGGGGAAAGATTGACTGTCCACTGGAGAGGTTTGGAAGAGATCCTCAGAGTTCTTGGGGATTTCAACTGGCTCCCTGGATGATATAGAGTCTAGACCACATCATGGCCACTATAGCAACCATGGAATGACCCAAGCCATTAAAGTCCTGACGCACGCCGGAGCTTCTGTATTAGAAACATTGCAATGCGATCTAATAGTGGAGGACATTACCATCAGTCCTTTACCATAGTCTCATCACTCTCTGATTGCCTTTTGGCTTACTGGCACTGACCAACCCCTCTTGTAGGTATGTAGGACCTTTAGAACAGTCTTTGCCAGGTGACTAGTGGGCCCTGATAAATTCCAGAGGGAACTTGGGTTTTTCTGGAGGATTTGGTGGGCAGTTTGACGGAGGCCATAGTCGCTGCCTGGAATTGGCACATTATAAGGGCCGTGGATCTGACTGCTGCCATGTGGCCTCTTGGTGCATCAATCTTTAGGTGCTCCTTGATTTTCTGAGAAACTTCAGGAGGTGAACTGGTAGAAGAGATGCCTAGAGTGCTATTGGAAGAAGAGGATGAATGGATTTGAGCACAAACAAGAGCAGTCCTCAGGTTATGACCCTAACTGGGACCAGAATTTCCATTGCTAAGTGAAGCAGTCGTTAAGCAAAATATCACATGACTGTGCTGCTTAGTGACAGCGTACCTTCAGTCCTGGTCATTAGGCCAGTACCTCACTCTTCTCCTGCCCTGCTTCAACTCCCCCACCCACCTATCTTCCCCCCATCTCTGCCCTTTTGGCCACCCTGCAATCTGCCACCTACCCCTGCTGCCCCCTGCCACTGCCCCCAGCTGACCTTCTCCGTCTTCTTTGTCCCACTGCTGGCCTTGACTTTTAGAAAGAAAAACATGTTCTTGTACTGATTTAAATTTGATGTAGATCTCCTGATAAATGTATGCCACTTGCTATTTATTGGAATTTGGTTTTCCACTTAGAAAAAGAACATGTTTTGAATTAGGGAGAAAAGGTATTTGCTGTGGTGTGATTTATGGTTTTCTATTCTGTTTTCTGAACATCAGTAGTACAGCAAGGAGGACAGTGTGAACACTTAGTAAATGTGCTTCTAAAGTGTAATTTATCATTATGACTAAAACAAAGGCTTCCTATAACTTTGGTAAGCAATCTTCAGTTGTTCTGAGCAGTGTTTCTTGAATCACATTTGTCAATGTGCAAGCTGGTTTGTAGGAATTATATGAAAGCATTTCTACAGTATGACTGTGATCAGCATCACAGTTTGACTGACAACCTGGCACTGAAAAACACCAATATAGTATAGAGCCTGGCACTTCTCTATGTGACTGGAAAACTAAACCTGAAGCACACACCAATATGCATTTGATTTAATGGGGGCTCTTTTCTCTGGAATAGCCCAGCCCCCAGATGAGGGTAGCTCCAACTTTCGTGACTTTCCAGAACTTGGTTGCTCTAGAAGGCCTTTTGGATTAAGTGGTGTGCAGCTGGTGGTACCAGGAATTAAGTTATTACAGTACTGTGACTATTGTGCTGTACGTTTTATAGTATATTATTGAAGTGTTATATTATTGTTGCATTGACCTTAAGTGTTGCTCTTAGAGTTGTTCAGCCAAAGCAGCATATAAATAAATAAGTGGCTTATTCAACAAACATTGGTTAAACACACCATGGTTCAGTATGCTTTATCAACCCAACCATTGTATATTTATTAGGATGAGCAGAGCCAAAGTACTTAGAATCTCAAAAATTAGCTATCAAGCAGAGATGTTTAAAGAGGCACATAACCAGTGTGAGTGTGTATGTGTGCTGAGTCAGTCTTGACTTTTGGTGACAAGTCCCTGAAGTTTTCTTGGCACCATTTTCAGAAGTGGTTTGCCCTTGCCTGCTTCCTAGAGCTAAGAGAGAGTGACTGGGCCAAAGTCACCCAGATGGCTTCATGCCTAAGGTGAGACTAGAACTCACCATCTCTCAGGTTCTAGCTTGATGCCTTTAACTACTACACCACACTGGGTCTCACATAACTATCTACCCATCCACATAACTTGGAAGTAGAAAAAGAAGGAGAAGAAAAGAAAGAAATGTTCATATCACTAATACTTACTTATGGTTAATGGCATTTGGAATTTTTTAGTTTAGAGAAAATATGACAAAGTAGACTTGGAGGGATGTGCATACAATTAGACATTTGGGGAAGAAATAGATAAGACAAAAGACTCTCTCCTGTCATAATACTAAAATCTAGAAAAAAAATCAGTGAAGTTCAACAGTGAGGAGATTCAGGATAGAGAAATGAATGTACTTATCAGGACAGCAATAGTTAATCAGTATCTGTTCTGCACCTTTCAAGAGTTTCAGCCAGACTACACTGCTGAAGTTCAATTGCAAAAAGGATTGATGAAAAATGTTGCTTTCTGTTTGCACTTGTTGTTTATTCGTTTAGTCGCTTCCGACTCTTCGTGACTTCATGGACCAGCCCACGCCAGAGATTCCTGTCGGTCGTCAACACCCCCAGCTCCCCCAGGGACGAGTCCGTCACCTCTAGAATATCATCCATCCATCTTGCCCTTGGTCGGCCCCTCTTCCTTTTGCCCTCCACTCTCCCTAGCATCAGCATCTTCTCCAGGGTGTCCTGTCTTCTCATTATGTGGCCAAAGTATTTCAGTTTTGCCTTTAATATCATTCCCTCAAGTGAGCAGTCTGGCTTTATTTCCTGGAGGATGGACTGGTTTGATCTTCTTGCAGTCCAAGGCACTCTCAAAATTTTCCTCCAACACCACAGTTCAAAAGCATCGATCTTCCTTCGCTCAGCCTTCCTTATGGTCCAGCTCTCGCAGCCATATGTTACTACAGGGAACACCATTGCTTTAACTATGCGGGCCTTTGTTGTCAGTGTGATGTCTCTGCTCTTCACTATTTTATCGAGATTTGTCATTGCTCTTCTTCCAAGGATTAAGCGTCTTCTGATTTCCTGACTGCAGTCAGCATCTGCAGTAATCTTTGCACCTAGGAATACAAAGTCTTTCACTGCTTCTACATTTTCTCCCTCTATTTGCCAGTTATCAATCAAGCTGGTTGCCATAATCTTGGTTTTTTTGAGGTTTAGCTGCAAGCCAGCTTTTGCACTTTCTTTCACCTTCATCATAAGGCTCCTCAGTTCCTCTTCACTTTCAGCCATCAAAGTGGTATCATCTGCATATCTGAGATTGTTAATGTTTCTTCCAGAGATTTTAACTTCAGCCTTGGATTCCTCAAGGCCAGCTTGTCGCATGATGTGTTCTGCATACAAGTTGAATAGGTAGGGTGAGAGTATACAGCCCTGCCGTACTCCTTTCCCAATCTTAAACCAGTCCGTTGTTCCGTGGTCTGTTCTTACTGTTGCTACTTGGTCGTTATACAGATTCTTCAGGAGGCATACAAGATGACTTGGTATCCCCATACCACTAAGAACTTGCCACAATTTGTTATGGTCCACACAGTCAAAGGCTTTAGAATAGTCAATAAAACAGAAATAGATGTTTTTCTGAAACTCCCTGGCTTTTTCCATTATCCAGCGGATATTGGCAATTTGGTCTCTAGTTCCTCTGCCTTTTCTAAACCCAGCTTGTACATCTGGCAATTCTCGCTCCATGAATTGCTGAAGTCTACCTTGCAGGATCTTGAGCATTACCTTACTGGCATGTGAAATGAGTGCCACTGTTCGATAGTTTGAACATTCTTTAGTGTTTCCCTTTTTTGGTATGGGGATATAAGTTGATTTTTTCCAGTCTGATGGCCATTCTTGTGTTTTCCAAATTTGCTGGCATATAGCATGCATTACCTTGACAGCATCATCTTGCAAGATTTTGAACAGTTCAGCTGGGATGCCGTCGTCTCCTGTTGCCTTGTTATTAGCAATGCTTCTTAAGGCCCACTCAACCTCACTCTTCAGGATGTCTGGCTCTAGCTCACCGACCACACCGTCAAAGCTATCCCTGATATTGTTATCCTTCCTATACAGGTCTTCTGTATATTCTTGCCACCTTTTCTTGATCTCTTCTTCTTCTGTTAGGTCCTTGCCATCTTTGTTTTTGATCATACCCATTTTGGCCTGGAATTTACCTCCAATGTTTCTAATTTTCTGGAAGAGGTCTCTTGTCCTTCCTATTCTATTGTCTTCTTCCACTTCCATGCATTGCTTGTTTAAAAATAATTCCTTATCTCTTCTGGCTAACCTCTGGAATTTTGCATTTAATTGGGCATATCTCCCCCTATCACTGTTGCCTTTTGCTTTCCTTCTTTCTTGGGCTACTTCTAGTGTCTCAGCAGACAGCCATTTTGCCTTCTTGGTTTTCTCTTTCTTTGGGATGTATTTTGTTGCCGCCTCCTGAACAATGCTGCCAACTTCTGTCCAGAGTTCTTCCGGGACCCTATCTACTAAGTCCAGTCCCTTAAATCGATTCTTCACCTCCACTGCATATTCCTTAGGAATATTAGTGAGCTCATATCTAGCTGATCTGTGGGTCTTCCCTAATCTCTTTAGTCTGATCCTAAATTGTGCAAGAAGAAGTTTGTGATCTGAACTACAGTCAGCTCCAGGCCTTGTTTTTACCGACTGTACAGATGTCCGCCACCTTTGGCTGCAAAGGATGTAATCAATCTGATTTCGGTGTTGTCCATCTGGTGAAGTCCATGTATAAAGCCGTCTCTTAGGTTGTTGGAAGAGAGTGTTTGTTATGCAGAGTGAATTGTCTTGGCAAAATTCTATCAGCCTGTGTCCTGCTTCGTTTTGTTCTCCCAGGCCATACTTACCTGTAATTCGAGGTGTCATTTGACTGCCCACCTTAGCATTCCAGTCTCCTGTGATGAAAATAACATCTCTTTTAGGCGTGTTGTCCAGTAGTTGCTGCAGATCCTCATAGAACTGCTCTACTTCAGCTTCTTCAGCATTTGTGGTTGGGGCGTATATTTGGATCACTGTGATGTTAGATGGCTTGCCCTGAATTCGAATTGAGATCATTCTGTCGTTTTTTGGGTTGTATCCAAGCACTGCTTTAGCCACTTTACTATTAATTATGAAGGCTACTCCATTTCTTCTGTGGTCCTCTTGTCCGCAGTAGTAGATCTGGTGGTCATTTGATGTGAAGTGGCCCATTCCAGTCCATTTCAGTTCACTGACGCCCAGAATGTCTATCTTTAATCTTGACATCTCACCAATAACCACATCCAATTTGCCCTGGCTCATAGATCTTACATTCCAGGTTCCAATGGTGTGTTGATCCTTAGAACATCGGATTCGCCCTTCACCACCAGCACCGTCGGCCGCTAGCCGTCCTTTCGGCTTTGAGCTAGCTGCGTCATCACGTCTGGGGCTAGTTGAGCTCATCCTCTGTTCCTCCCCAGTAGCATTTTGACCATCTTCCGACCTGGGGGTCTCATCTTCCAATGGTATACCGACATATCTCTGGTTGTACTGATCCATTTAGTTTTCACGGCAAGAATACTGAGGTGGGTTGCCATTACCTTCCCCAGGGATCGCATTTAGTCTGACCTCTCTGTCATGACCTTCCCGTCTTGGGTGGCCCTTCACGGTTTAGCTCATGGCATCATTGAGGTGCTCAAGCTCCAGCACCACGACAAGGTAACGATCCTTTGCTGAAGTCTGTTTGCACTAAAATGGTGAAAAATGAGTGTACTAAGCCTCCACAAAGTAAGGCACAGTTATTGAGCACTATGCTTTCTCCAAGTGCCTTCCTAGCTACAGTTTTTTGGTTCTTTTCCACCTGAGGACGTCACAGCACTCTGCTGCACTTGGAAGCTAGAATAATAAAATAATGAAACTGTAGTCCTCATTTATGGTTGTCTATTAGCTATCTTGCTTTACAAATTTTTAAAAATATGAGCCATGGCTACTGCCTTGTTTTCCAGGTACATTTCTTCTCTTCTAATATATTCTTCACCACCACCTTCTCCCTACTGAAATGATAATGACTTCAACTGATTGTGTGTAGTCTTCAGATGCCATTTTGCTTGACCTCAAGCCTGGAAAAGATCACAAAATGTTTTTCCAGTTGCATCATCTAATCTGTCTGAAATCCACTCAATTTGCTTTGCTTGATTATGTTTGAGCAAAAATCATGGGTGGATGTTTTAATAAATGGAAGGGTTCTTTCCATCAGGGCAAAGCTTATGATTCAGCCAAGGTTTTTGATTGACTGAAGATGGGGAAAAGCAATCTTTGTAAACTAAACCAATTTCCAGTAGGAATTTTGCTGATTTCCCTTAAATATTAGGAAACTGTATGGTGGAGGTGATTCTGGATTCAGCCAAATGAGGGGAAAATCTGACAAAATCACTTCTTTTCACCAGCAGCTTATTTAGAGCAGAGATCTTCTGGAGGCCTTTCCACCAGCAGAATAAAAATCTGCATCTAGTTTTGTTTCTCACCAAGGAAATTTCAACTAGCACTGGAGAATAAAATAGCTTGGTCTTCTCTGTTCTTTCCTTGTTGTTTGTTGTTTATTCGTTTAGTCGCTTCCAACTCTTCGTGACTTCATGGACCAGCCCACGCCAGAGCTTCCTGTCGGTCAACACCCCCAGATCCCCCAGGGACAAGTCCGTCACCTCTAGAATGTCATCCATCCATCTTGCCCTTGGTCGGCCCCTCTTCCTTTTGCCTTCCACTCTCCCTAGCATCAGTATCTTCTCCAGGGTGTCCTGTCTTCTCATTATGTGGCCAAAGTATTTCAGTTTTGCCTTTAACATCATTCCCTCAAGTGAGCAGTCTGGCTTTATTTCCTGGAGGATGGACTGGTTTGATCTTCTTGCAGTCCAAGGCACTCTCAGAATTTTCCTCCAACACCACAGTTCAAAAGCATCGATCTTCCTTCTCTCAGCCTTCCTTATGGTCCAGCTCTCGCAGCCATATGTTACTACAGGGAACACCATTGCTTTAACTATGCGGGCCTTTGTTGTCAGTGTGATGTCTCTGCTCTTAACTATTTTATCGAGTTTGTCATTGCTCTTCTTCCAAGGATTAAGCGTCTTCTGATTTCCTGACTGCAGTCAGCATCTGCAGTAATCTTCGCACCTAGGAATACAAAGTCTTTCACTGCTTCTACATTTTCTCCCTCTATTTGCCAGTTATCAATCAAGCTGGTTGCCATAATCTTGGTTTTTTTGAGGTTTAGCTGCAAGCCAGCTTTTGCACTTTCTTCTTTCACCTTCATCATAAGGCTCCTCAGTTCCTCTTCACTTTCAGCCATCAAAGTGGTATCATCTGCATATCTGAGATTGTTAATGTTTCTTCCAGCGATTTTAACTCCAGCCTTGGATTCCTCAAGCCCAGCTTGTCGCATGATGTGTTCTGCATACAAGTTGAATAGGTAGGGTGAGAGTATAAGGTTCTTTCCTATTTGCTGTCAAAAAGTTGCAGCCTTTTTCTTGAATCACGGAAATCCACAGCCAATGCTTTACTTATTTTAATTAAAAGTGAGCTCCATTGAATGGAGTATTATGTATAGGAATGGAGTTTTATCAACTGATAAAGAACTTAATATTACAGCAAATGTGTATTTCAATTTTTGGCCAACTTTTTCCTTCTTGCCTTGGGTGACCAGGCACTAAGGAAAATGGTTCTATCCTTTTAACAGAGACATAGAAGTGGGATTTTTGACAAGTCTCTTTTTCTACCGCAAGATACTACATATCAGATGAAATTGTCTTTTTTACATAATTATCAGAGGCAAAATTATACTGTCCTGTGGTTTTTTTTCCCTTTCTCTTCCTTCCTTCTTCTCCTTTCTTTATATTTTTCCCCTTTTCTATTCAATGGCCCATGAGCAGTATTGCACCTACAGACACCTCCTTTAGTACTCATTAAGCCTCCTGCCCAATCAGAGTATCTTTGTTTTCAGATAGTGTAGGGGGAAAAAAGAGAAAAGAGCACAATCCTAGCTTTAAGGAGATGGCAGGAGGTCCTACAGGAGGATAAGTGTATGAACCCAAGCTGCAAAGAAGAAGATATAAATATAGGGAGAGACAAATTGGGGGAGGCCAAGAGAAGAACAAGAGCAAGGTGTACAAGTGGCATTCACCAAGAAGGATGATGGTCAGGTTACCCCCCATGGATGTGGAAAGGTAAAAGAGTGGTGAAAGATTCAATAGACAGGGAAATAGAAGAAGAAGGAGGAGAAAGAAGAAGGAGGAGAAAGAAGAAAGAGGAAAGAAAAAAGAAAAAAGAAAAGAAAACCTGACCACGGTTATGAATAAACTCTGCCTAAAATTTAGCTCTCAACCACTATAGAAACACTAAATTAATTTGGAGAGGTCTTATCAACAAGGAAGCATTGCAAATTCCTTAAACATAAATAAATAAAAGGGAAGCAGGTGTGCTGCAAAGTAAAGCACAAAAATCACCATTAAGTTTAAAAATAGACCCTATTGGCATTTAGAAAATAAAAACACTGTGTGGCTTCAGCCCAATGCTGTTTGGAAGCATGTCCACCTGATGGGCTGGTGGCTGGGGAGAAGACAAAGGCAAGCGTAAAAGAATATACCTAGGCTTGGAGGGCCAGGGTGACAGGAAGCAGCCTTACCAATCTGTCTGCTGGCAAATGTGTATTTTGTACTAACCACCTGTCATGTTCGCCGTTGCGATGTTTGATTTACATCGTAACGTTTCGCATGCCATGGTGCTGACGCGCGTTCCAGTTGGGAGGGAGCTGCTGGGAGACCTTGTATCAGGCTGTCTATCTGTTTTCTTGAGGATGGAATGTGTTCGGGTTATTGTTTGTGTTCAAGGTCTTTTTGCCTGTTGATTAGCAGAACTCGTTAGGGGCGCCTGGGATGGGGAACTTGAAATGGTTGTACAGGGGGAGGGCTCGCATTCGCACTGAGGGTTTTTATTTTGTATTTGGCGTGCTTTTGCTTATTCTCAGCTTTCTTTGTACTTGCACACTATTCTTAAATAAACCAGATTTGTTTCAAGCTTGTGCTTGTGAGCCTGAGTGTGTTTAGGATAGGCAACCATTACATAAAGCTGAGAATCTTTGTAATTTCCGTTAACTCCTTCCAAGGCTATTCCTTGTGAGGAAATTAGTTAGCGATGACCGAATCAAGACCAACGTCTGAGGGGCTAGAACCGCAAGCTGGTCCAGCACCGAAGAGCCCCATTCCCACTCCCCCTGACCTTTCATTCTACCAGAGGGGTTCCAGCTCAAGTCCTGAGTTGGGGGGATCCAGCGATGAGGGTGAACCCAGGGAAGAGGCAGCGGTGACTTCCTGGAAGTATCGGTTCCCCTTGACTTCCAAGGGAGAGTCGACCAAAGTCACCCCCGAGCAACAACCGGACACCTGACGAGGGGAAGAATCACTAACTCCCGAGAGGGTGAGGAGGTTGGAGGCGAAGATGGAGTTGGTGGAAGATCTGCTGAAAACCCTGTCAATGGCGCTAGTTGACCAGGGAAGCCGCGGCGAGAGCCCTTCCTCTCCACAGCCCTCCTCCCCTCCTCCTAGCGGACCGCAGCTGGTGCGGGGCTGGAGGAAACATCGTGATGGGGCCTCACCATGGAGAGGGTCCACTGGGGTCTCCTGGGCCCCTACAACTCAACCTGCAACTGGGTCCCCTCCAACCGGGAAGGTGGCAAAGGACTTTGCAGTCAAATTTGATGGGGACCCCACCAAACTTTCCTTTTTCTTGACCAATGCGAAAAACTACATGAAGCAATACGAGTCGTGCTTCACCTCGGAAGAGGCTAAGATATCAGCCATCACCCCTAAGCTGAAAGGCAGAGCAGTGGACTGGTATGTCCAACTGACCGAGGCAGAAGCTCCGGAGCTTGGGTCATTCGACGACTTCATGTTCGCCTTGAAGCTCTTTTTTGAAGATCCCCTAGCCAAAGCCAGGGCTAAGGAGGCACTCAAGGACCTCACCCAAGGGTCCAGGTCAGTTGCTGATTATGCCCTTGAATTCAAAGCTTTGGCAGGCAAGGTTCCCAACTGGTCACAATCAACCGTCATCAAAAGATTCAAAGAGGGATTCAACCGAGATGTCCTCAGGTGGGCACTGGGCAGAGATGATCCGGAGTCACTGTACGAGTGGATCTGCCTGGCTGGGAAAGCTGAACATGCTCAGTGCACCTACATGCAGACCCGTTGAGCCGAGAAGACAACGACCTGGTCGTGGGGACCCCGGAGCGGAGCAACAGCTGCCCCACCGAGCCACCAAGTGGGGGACGAGGAGAAGGAGCGCTGCTATGCATGAGGGCAGTGCCTCTGGTGTGGGAAGGGAGGCCATCGAGCCGCTGAATGCCCGAAGCTCAAGTCCGGAGAGTGGACAATGAGAGCCCCAGCTAAATCGCCCCAGCTGTCATGCCGCACGACCGCTGCCAAGGGAGCCACGGACCTGGAAGAAGCCCTGTATCTCTACGCAGAGGTTGAAGAAGAAGCAAAAGAGCCAGCGGGAAACGCCAGCCACCTGCCCTGAATGGCACCCTGGGGCAGGTGGAAGAAGATGGGCGTGAGGATGCTATGGTGAGTGCTGATTGCCCCACCCTGGCAGTGAAAGTGAAGCTGGGCTCCCGCACCCGAACCACGGAAGTTTGGGCCCTAGTTGACTCTGGTGTTCGAGATGCCTCATCCACCTGGATCTAGTGACTGCCCTAGACCTGCCCAGTTCCCCTCTCCAACAGCCTTTACTCTTTACCCAGCTAGACGGCTCAACAGCGGCGGGGGGTCCAGCAGCCCATTTTACGGGGACTGTAGCAATGCACATGGGCAGCCATGCACATGGGCAGCTTTAAAATTCATCATTGCCCCTGTGAGTGATCCCATGGTTATTCTAGGGATCCTGTCCTGATTACCAGGAAACACACTGAGACAATGACTTGGTCTCTAATATTTATTAGTAGAATTTAACAAGAATCCTAACAAACTGAGGAAGCATGGGAAAACCCAGCCATATAAACCCCAAAGGTCAAGGCGGTCCCGATCTGTGTCTCTTTGAATGGCTGAACAGTTCCTCAGTGCTACGCATGCGCTTGACAGTCTGGGTGGGAGCCCCCTGCTCGCCATCCTTACTCATGACAGATCCCTTGGCTAACTTGGTGGAACCCATATATCAATTGGCAACACCGAACCCTTACCTTTAGCATTGGGTTTTACCAAGCCCCTCCAGTGGGGACACCCTTCAGTGGGGGGGGGGGGGCAGGGCTGCAATTGCTGCACCGTGCCGCATTGTACCGCAACTCGAAGGGCTGCCAAACCATTACCAAGACTTTGCAGATGTTTTTGGGGAAATGGAGGCGGACCAACTTCCACCCCATTGTAAAACTGATTGTGCAATTGAGATTCTCCTCAGTACACAGCTGCCTAAACCAAAAATTTACCCAATGACCAAAAAGGAACTAGAGGCATTGCGTGAATTCATTGACAAAAACCTAGCACGAGGATTCATTGAGACTGCCAATTCCCCAGTAGGTGCGCCTGTCCTCTTTCGGGAAAAGAAAGACGGCACCCTCAGACTCTGTACAGACTATCGAGGGTTAAATTCAGTCTCCCTGTGTAACAAATATCCTCTACCTCTAACGTTAGCCCACCTCTCAAAAGGGAAAATTTTCTCTAAACCCGACCTCCGTGAAGCCTATTTTTGCATACGCATACGGCCTGGAGATGAGTGGAAAACTGCTTTTAACTGCCCCTTGGGCTCCTTCCAGTACAAGGTCCTCCCGTTCAGATTAGCCAGCATGCCTGGAGTTTTCATGCAGCTGATTAATGAAGTCTTGCATGATCATTTATTTAAGGGGGTCCTAGTCTACTTAGACGATGTACTGATTTACTCTGAAACCGAAGAGGAGCATGAACAACTTCTTAGGCAGGTATTAGAAAAACTGAGGGCAGCCAAATTGTATGCCAAGCTGTCCAAATGTGAATTCTGGTGGCCCTCATTACAGCGGGATGTCAAAGACTATGTTGCCTCCTGCCTTGTCTGTGCCATGTCCAAACAAAAAGTGGGGAAACCACAAGGTCTTCTCCAACCTGTTGCTAACCCAACTCATCCCTGGGCTGAGATCTCTATGGATTTTATCGTTGACCTCCCCCCCAGTCAAAAGAAAACTGTGATTTGGGTGGTCAAAGACTTTTTCTCCAAGCAGGCTCATTTTATTCCGTGCGCTTCCTTGCCCTCTGCTCAGCAACTGGCTCGCCTTTTTCTCTGCCACATTTACCATCTTCATGGCTGCCCCTCCTGTTTGGTGACCGACCGCAGGACACAGTTTACCTCCCACTTTTGGCGGGCTTTTTTAAAGCTCATTGGCACCGAACAGGCGTTGTCAACGGCGTCGCATCTGGAGACGGACGGATCTACGGAGATTCTTAACTCCACCCTGGAGCAGTTTCTCCGCTCCTACACCAACTACCATCAGGACAATTGGGTCGACCTTCTGCCCTTTGCTGAAGTCGCTTACAACAACTCAGTTCACCAAAGCACTGGGCAAACCCCTTTTTGGGTTGTTTTTGGCCAGGACTTCATCCCCATTCCTGAATTGCCTCAACCCCTGTCTGCTCCCTGCTCAGCTTATGATTGGGCTGCGCAGCTGGCTGACTCCTGGCTGATCATTCGGCAGGCTCTGGACTATGCCCAGGCTTCCTACAAACGTTATGCTGATAGGTGCCGTTCTCCACAGCACACTTTTACTGTTGGGGATCTGGTTTACCTCTCCACAAAGTTTATCAAATCCCCTGAACCTTCCAAGAAACTTGCCCCTAAGTTCATCGGCCCATTCCCCATTGTGGCTCTTATCAATCCTGTTACTGACAAACTGGACTTCCCTCACAATTTACGGTGTTTGCACCCTGTTTTCCATTGCAGCTTGCTCAAACCGGCTCGCTCGTCCACTCGTTGGCACCCCCAGCCTCCTCCGCCTCCACCGATCATGATTGATGGCCAGCAACATTTTGAGATCAAGGAGGTCATCGACTCCCGCAAGCTTCGCAACTCCCTGCAGTACCTAGTTCGCTGGAAGCACTTCCCCCACCCTGAGTGGGTGCCCGCTCGACACGTCAATGCTCCTGCTTTAGTTTGCCGCTTTCACCTTGCTTATCCTTTCAAGCCTGTGCCTTGATTATGCCTTGCACCATTGTTAATTGTTAATTGTGTTTTTTGGGGGTGGTGGTATGTCATGTTTGCCGTTGTGATGTTTGATTTACATCGTAACATTTCACATGCCATGGTGCTGACGCACGTTCCAGTTGGGAGGGAGCTGCTGGGAGACCGTGTACCAGGCTGTCTATCTGTTTTCTTGAGGATGGAATGTGTTCGGGTTATTGTTTGTGTTCAAGGTCTTTTTGCCTGTTGATTAGCAGAACTCATTAGGGGCACCTGGGATGGGGAACTTGAAACGGTTGTATGGGGGGAGGGCTCACATTCGCACCGAAGGTTTTTATTTTGTATTTGGCGTGCTTTTGCTCATTCTCAGCTTTCTTTGTATTTGCACACTATTCTTAAATAAACCAGATTTGTTTCAAGCTTGTGCTTGTGAGCCTGAGTGTGTTTAGGATAGGCAACCATTACACCACCTGTGCAAGCTGTGGTTGCCACCTGCCACCTGTACCAGTATTTTGTACTACCCACCTGTGCCTCATCTGAATTTGGTATAAGCCATTTTGACCAGGTAAGCCCCTCGTAGCAATCATTTTGTGGAATGGCTCCAACAGACTCAAAATTCCAAATGTGTCCGCCATCCCCAAAAATATGAATTAAGGAAACAATGAACAATAGTTTTGGTATGATTCACCACAGGACATCATTTATTGGGTTGCATTCAGTCATGTGGATGATGATGATGATGATGATGATGATGATGATGATGATGATGATGATGAAAAGCAGTTCTGACTCCCAAGCTACTTCATGTGGTTCATTCACACATCACATTCACCAAAAGAAATGAAAACTTGCTACTGTAAGACAAAGTTAAAGTGTGGTGTGTGTATGAATATATTGTTTATATGTTATAAAAGAGAGCATGGGAAGAAAGAAACAAAATACTACCTTGTAATACTACCATGTTGGGTGAACCAGACCACTATGGTTTGTAAACAAATGTTTATGGTTTAGCACACTGTGGAAACCAAGCAAACTGTCATTCATTCAATAAAGCGTGGTTCAACAAATTATATAATCTGTATTCCCAATCATTGATTGTAAGATTCTTTCAAAGATTTCAGGTGAGAGTCTTTCCAGCTTTACTGGAGATATCTGGGAGGTCCTGCATGCCAATGTGTGTTCCATCATTAAGCCACACTGCATCCCCAAATTGTCACTTTATACAGGCTCATGAGGAGGGGCAAAAATCCCTGTACTTATACATTTCTTGATCTTCATGAAGAGATCACTTTTCCCCTTCTCCAATGTACACCATATGGTGTTCTCTGAAAATAAATGATACATACCTCTAATTTAAATGGAAAATTTGCACTGTGGAATTGAAATGGCCATAAGGAATTTGTTTATTATTGGCTCACCAAGGGAATATCTTCATCAACTGAAAATAAATACTTGTTTCACTTAAAGCAAATCCAAAACCAACTAAAAATGATATGCATCCTTTAGCATTTTGCATTGTTTTGCATTTTTAACAATTGTGGCAATGACAGAATTAAAATTAAGCAAGACTTGTAGATTCCAGCTTTTTGATTTTAAGAGAAGTCTATTTATAATTTTACTACCACACTGAAGAGATCCACTAAATCTGAAGAAAGGAATTATGGAATCTCTGGGGGCTGAAATATGAAGGACATAGTGGGAAAACCTTATAATGGGACACAGTGCCACACTGGATTCTCTGTATGCTGCCTGATGGGTATACAGTAGATGTTTTATTTAGATTGCATTTGTATGCTCATCTGAATTTGGTATAAGAGGAGTTCTACCTGCTGCATTTATTCTGAACAAATGTTTAAACCTCTAAGCAATGTTCAAAGGGTGCTTTTCTGCCACAGCTGCCTAGTAGGCTGGCCATTTATATCTCCCACGCAAGGCATTTGCTAGAAAGAACTATTTATATCAAATAATTTTCCCTCTTGCTATTTTCCCCAGTTTTAATAGTTCTTAATTTCATTTCATTTTGAGTTGGAGAATGTATGCTGGCTTGGCCACATCTTTGTAGAAAAGCTGCAGGGACATTGTATGCCATAAATATGTTTGAAAAATTTACATAACCTATCCATTGGTCCCCAGCTCCATTCTCTGTCCCCTTCAGAAAGCCGTTGCTTGAAGTTAATATTAAACATACATCATATATTATTAAGAGTTGACTTAGGTTATGGGAGAGCAAGCTGAGCAAGTCATCACAAGCCAATCGTCAAACCTCCTCCACCTTTGAGAGTCAGCCAGAAAATAAAGGAAAGCAGATGGAAACAAAGAGGGTCAAATGCTCAAGAGAAAGAAGAAAGGGAAAGCAATGAGAACATCTTGAAATATAATAGATGTATATGT